>NW_010130779.1:0-27475 GCF_000699245.1 Pterocles gutturalis | reverse complement strand
ACTGGGCTGGGGCTGGGGCTGGGACTGGGGGCACTGGGCTGGGCTGGGGCAGAGACCCGGCACTACAGCAGAGGATGAAGAACATCATGGCAGTGATCTGCAGCTAAAATCTTATTTGCCATTCATCGCTTAATCACCTACCAGGCAATGCTTTTAGGGTCCAGTCTCCTTAGGTGGCTGTGAACGGGCAGTTGTTCCGCAGTTCTGCCAGAGAGCCAGGCTGGGGGTAAGTGCAGGTTTGCAATATGCGTACACCTGTATTTCAGTCAAATGACAGAAAGTGATAATTGTAAGATTAAAGAGGAGAAAAGCTATAGGCAGACATGTCTCACATTTGTGCACATGGGGCAGAGCAGGCGCGGGGGTGTCAGCACATCACACTTCAGGGCAGCAGCAGGGATGCAGAGAAGAGCAGCACAAAGCCCTGCAGAAACACCATGGCTGTACCAGGGGGCTGCCGAGTGCCCAGGCTGGCACCCTGCTCCAGCAACCCAAAGTACCCCCCAAACCACAGCAGCTTCCCAACTCTTATGACAGACTGGAATTGATGACAGATGAAAGAAGAAAGAGAACTACCTGCTCACACAGCAACATACTTATCCATTGCATGAGCAAAACCAGATCCACTCCCAGATTTCCAGCACAAGGAAGGGGCTACACACGTGAAGAATTTGGGGAGAGGGGTGCAGGCAGTTGAGCTGTGAGCTCCGAAGCACCTGCATGGTGGCTCACTTGTCCCTGAACACGAACAACCACTGAGCTCCTGCCTACACCAAAAATTTTGTCTCCTTGACAAACTGGTGCCCAAACCCTAAGGCAGTAAAATTGTAAAGGCAAACTTTCCTTGCTCCCTACTTTCAAAAGCAGTGATTGAGAGCAAGGTTTTCAGCTTCAGCCCAAGGCAAAAGGAAAGTACAACTCAATCAGTACTTTCAGGTAAGAGAATATTCCCTTTAGCTGAGGAAGCACGAGGAATCTGGAGGTTTTGTTTAAAGTCCACCTTCCAGCCCTTCCTCGTGTTAGGAGGTTTCACCGTTATCTAAGCGCTCGCCTTCACCTGCTGATGGACAGCTTGCTCATATATGCAATATTATTCAAATTTGTCAAAAGTCATTTAAAATCCCATCAACATCAGCACACTGAAAAGGGGAATATTAACCCCTAATTCCAGCTAGTCAAGAACTGCTCTTTCACTAGTTTCTAATGAAAATTACTCTGTAATAAGTTTGTCTTGATTTTTTGTTGTGACACAGTCCTTTAATTAATGCATTTTTACAGTCAAAGTAATGAGTTTTCCCTATCATATCTATCTGATAATATATCTTCTTAGAAAAATGAGATTAATCATTATTTTTAAAAATTGGCTGCATGATTTTTTTCATTTCATTTATTATATCTGCATAGATAAATCAAAAAAAAAAAATAAAAAGCCCATTTCCATCACCCTCCCAGAATGGGATTAATTTACTGTCACAAAAATGGATGGGAGCATCAGAAGTGCTCCAAATACGTTCACAGTGACTAATACCATGAATATGAAAAGCTATCTTAACCGATTCTAAGTTGCAGACGGATCTTGGCAGAAAGGAAGACAGAGGAAATGAATGCAATTGCCGCAAAATACTTAAAAATGACAGAGGGAGGCAAGTCTAGACAATGTGAGATGATTGCCACACTCTCCAGCTTGGAATGCAAAGCCCGTCTTCTGATTGTTCTGGGGTTTAATCTGCTGAACACACATCACTCCTCGAACCCATATGGGCAAGTAATTTGCCATATGTTTTAGTACATGGCACGAGTACCCGGAGATGTACTACTGCTCACGCTGCATATAGAAAAAAAGCAATAAATGCCACCCATGTCTCTCTGATACACTAACAAGAGGGTGGAATGCTCCAGGGTTGTTTTTAAAATAAATACCAGCCCTCTATATGGTATCTTCTCCGTCTCTATGCTCGTAGCCATGCGATCTCTCCCTGACTCCCAGAGCCCTGGGACCACTGAAAGAGATCTGGGGTTTGGGTTGATGGCAAGTTGAATATGAGTCAACAGTGTGCCCTGGCAGCCAAAAGGGCCAAACGTGTCCTGGGGTGCATCAAGCACGGTGCAGCTAGCCCATCGAAGGAGGTGACTGTCCCACTCTACACTGCACTGGTGTGGCCCTACCTCAAGCACTGTGTGTCGTTTTGGGCACCTCAATTTAAGTAAAGGACATCAAACTATTAGAGTGTGTCCAGAGGAGGGAGACCAGGATGGTGAAAGGCCTCGAGGGCAAGACTTAGGAGCAGCTGAGGTCATGTGGCTGGGTCAGCTTGGGGGAGAGAAGGCTGGGGGGTGGCCCAAGGGGGCAGTGGAGGGGAGGTGCTGATCTCCTCTCTCTGGTGACCAGCGATTGGACACAACAAAATGGAATGAAGCTGCCTCCAGGGAAGTTCAGACTGGACATTAGGAAAAAGTTCTTCACTGGGAGGGTGGTCGGCCACTGGAACAGGCTGCCCAGGGAAGTGGTCATGACATCAAGCTGTGGACAATGCTTTTGGTCATATGGTTTAATTTTAGGTTGTCCTGCGAGGAGCAGGGAGTTGGACTCAGTCATCCTTACGTGTCTCTTCCAACTTGAGATATTCTATGATTTCCCACCATCCAGGTCTAGGAGTGCATCACAGCCACCTCAACTTTGCATGAAGAAAAGACAGAAGGACAGCCTCCCCCCCCCTCTGTGAAACACAGCAAGAAATCCTGGGCACCAGGACTCGAAGGAAACTCCCTGTGCTCCATTCAGCTTGACATCTTTCCTCTCCTACCCCTCTGCCTACCTACACCACGCAGAGATTACATGCAGTATGGGCAAAACTGTGCTTTCACGCAAACCTACTCCAAGCTTTTATCATTATTCTGAATGACATCAACTTCCCATGTAATTGGCCTTGAACTGATGATATAATGCCATCTAAACGAGTCCTCCTCAAGATCTAGCTGGTAATTCTATGTCGTCTCCTAAGTCTTTCTCCTCCTCCTGTGCACCCAGCACATGCTGTTCATCTTCCCCATGTCTCAGTGACCCACTTGTCCGCTCCTCCCAACCATGTCATGATTTCTCTCTCCTCCCAAGTTCATTCACACATGAAGAAGACATTGCTCCATCATAAAACCAACATCTCCTGCAAATCTTAAAAGAAACTGTCAGATGATGAATTCAAAGGAGGGTGTGGAATCTCAACATTTGTAAATATATTTAACAAATCCTGATACTATTGAGCAGAGCATCTAAATAGCCTGTACAGCCTCGCATACTTACCACTGTTGTGTTTGTCTGATACGCCATTCACTTGAACGGTTGTCAAACCTCAGGGCACGCTGGTTTAAATCAGGCTGCGGACACTCGCACACAGGGTATCTCTGGTCTTTTGAGTTGGATAATCTGGTGCTGGTTAAAACTATTTGCAAAATCATAGCCACTAAAGTTTTGGGACACTAATACTGTTTCCCTGTAGTCAAACAAACTGACATCTCAAGCCCAAAAGGCAGGACTTCAAATTACATTCAAGTGAAAATTTTCTATAAACACTCCAACCTGACTGTCATGCTGAGATGTTTCCCTTTGCCATGTCAACTGACAACAGTGGCATGTTCATCCTGCTGCTGCTATTAAACAAAGTGCATTTAGTACAGCACAGGCCAGTCCTAAAGAATAAGAAGTGGTGCTCCCAGCTGACCATCGTGTAGAGTCTGCCCAACCTCGGCACGCCCAACGCACAGCCCGCGGCAGCCCCAGTCAGAGGAGCGCGCTGGCTGGGCTGACACAGCTATAGCCCAAAGGCTCTGGAAATGTTTTCTCAAACAAGAATTGCATTTGGTAAGGAGCATTGCAGGGAATTAACAGTCTGGCAGTACTACTTGTTACCTTTCTTTGGTTTTCATCTCTTGGTTTACTTTGTATTCTGATACAATGAAAGTCTTTGCATTTTTAGAACAGAGATCTGTGTAAGCAAGGAAATCTGTGGCTGAAATAGGCAATTTGTAATCGCTGCCCCTTGTCTTCTCTGTGTGGCTCCTTGTGAAGAGAGAGCCTCCATCCTCTTTATAGGCATCATTTAAGCTCTGGAATACTGTGATGAGATCCTCCTGAGCCTTCTCTTCTCTGGGCAGAAGAGATCTAACTCCTTCAGGCTTTCCTCATAGGGCAGGTTCGGACAGTGGTTCGATCATCTTCGTGGCCCTCCTTTGGATCCCCTCCAGTCTATCTGCATCTAAGGTCAGTAGAAATTTTTTCATGTTCAATACCACAACCACCAGGCTATCTAATCTACATCATTTTCCTGTACTGCAATGACAGCTATTATTTGTGTAGAGCTGGGCTGGGATGTTGACAAGTCGAAGTGACAGCTGTTGTCAGAAGGAGCTGGTTCAAAAGATCAGATCTGGAGAATTGTGGTTCTCCGTATACTGCCCACCTGCAAGCTCCAGGTGTTAAATCTGCATTATCAGTAGTAACTTCAACAAGGCATCAACCTTATCTCCAGTGAAACTAGATTTTTCAAATCCTTTTTTTTTTTTCCCCCCCGGCCCTGGGGGGGGGGGGGGGTTTATGTTGTTTTCAAGCATTAATAATCTATTTTGCCTTTTATTTCAAGAAAGGTTACTGGCCCTGTTAAGGGAATTTGAAAGAAACAAAATATAAATGTAGTGGCAAAACCTGCTATGCTACTCCCAGTAGTGCATCCTTTGGCTGTGCATTATTAAGCTAACACAAAGAACATTTTGAGGAATACCATTATGCTGCTGCACAGAGAAAAATGTTTCTGATTAGCATGTACTCGATATGCTTGGAAAATTAGTTCTCCTTCAGAGAGTTCCAGCAACAAGTGAAACATCTGTTGCTTCCTCTAAGTTATAACAATTATTTCACAGTTATTCTTTTGTGTACTTTGAATTTCTAACTTTTTATTTTTATCTAGAAAGCCAGGATTTGTGGCGCAATTGAAATGCACAATGTGCCCATGTGTGTGGGAAAGAATAATAGGAAATAATGGCAGCCTCTAACTGCAGCGTTATGTCACCTCAAGGCCAAAATTGTTGGCTGTCTACATTATTTGCATTCACTGTATTAATTCCACTCTGTACACAATGGGAATTAATCCCATTTCAATAGTTTCAATGGCTCCTATTTATTGCAAGGTTGATGCCAGCGATCGCTATTGTGTGTAGCTACATAACATGCTTTCTGCAGCCAAAAAGCCAGCTTCGAGTTCCTACCCCCTTACCGCAGCGCATTGCTTGTGCGGCTGTACCAGTGCCCATGCTCGTGGTATGAACACCACTGAAATAAATCATGTTAAAAGAAAACCACAACTAGGCTGGAGTTGCAAACAGCACGGCAGCAAAAATGTGCAGCTGCACCCAGGAGAGGAAGGAATTGCTTAAGCCAGCTTCATGAGCATTGAAAACAAGTCGTAGCACAAACTAGCAAGAACTGTGAACGGTCAGACCCCCGCAGCAGCAAAGGAGTCAAAAGACCACCCAGAGATCTTGTCCCATGGTAACATTCACATTCATGAGATCAAGGATAGGTTTGCTCCATTATATTCAGGGGTGGTTATCTGCTATTACTTTAAAAGGCGATGAACAAAGGAGAGGCGAGAAATGCAGGTTAAATACTGCACCTCGCTCTTCCTGCTGCGTTTGCCCGCACAGTAGCCACACGAGTGCCGGGGGCACAGCCTCTTACAGAAACAGGGCTTCACGTCAGCCTCCGACTGTCAACGTAGAGTTATTCCTGCCATCCACATAGGCCATGTGGATAAATAACTTCCCAAATACACTTCAGAGCAGTCTGTCTTCATAGAATGGGTTTACAAAAGACTGAAACCAGGATGCCTTGCTGAAGGACAGGGGTAAAACACCCGTGGTTCCCCTCTGCAAGCTAGAGGGTTTTTGTACTATTTTTACCTGCCCCGCAAACATCATCTGGCCAGCTAGTGAAGGTCTGCTAGGAGTATCTTTGACTCAGCTGCAAAACTACAGCCCAAAGATAATACAGGAGACACATGGAAAGCCTTGTCTCTGTCACCTCGACTCCTCTGAGCACAGGGTACCCGTGATTCCAGCTGCTGGGAGGATGCACATCACGGGGTCTGCTCTGCACATAGGACCTTAGCCAAGCAGGGAGGGCTCTGTGGTTCTGGATGGGTTCTAGAACTTGATGCATTACATCTCTACAGCTCCCAGCAGCATTGCCACAAGGGATTTTCAACATAACAGGCAAAGAATGGAAGCAGCATTTCCACATGAGCGGGTCAAGCTTAGAGCTGATCTTATCCAGCCTTCAAGTTACTCATTTTAGTAATAAAGAAACAGATCTCCTCAGGTACATCTGCGTGCTATTCTGCTGCTGGCTGTGACTATTTTCGGTGCTGTTGCTATGCCTGCACAGCGCTGTCTCCGGGCTGCGGAGCAGTGAGCTGCACGGAGGTGGGCAGTCCACCAGCTGGAGAACCGCAGCTCAGGGGAGACTTTGAGTACTGGAGCAGGATTATGGAATTCACATTTGGAAATTTTATTTTCTGAGAGCAAACCAATAAAATAAAATTAAAAAACGTCTTCCTTTCCAGTGGCAGCTTAACTAATTACACAGCTGCGAAGACTGAAGGCTTCGCTGCAGAACAGAACAGCAAAGTAGGACTAACGTGCCTTAATTTAGGTGGCTAAAAGTTTCACATCTGATTCTAAATTACCCACACGATTTTCCTTTTACACTCAGAGAGAAATACCCCAGAGGATCACTGAAATTAGTGTCAAAGATCAGCTGAATGGATCCCCCTCTGAAGGTAAATGTGTTTTCAGTGACTGCAAAGGAAGCCTGGGGTCAATTCAGCATTTAACTTCTAGACATCTGAAGCTCAGGTCAATGAATACTATGGAAAGTGTATGACCACAGCCATCAGTATGGTGAGCAGGGTGTGAAGAGCTGTTGGAGAGCAACCTTTCATCAGGGTCAAACCTTATCCCTCGGCTGGTTTAGTTGTCTTTGATCCCAATCAGCACTACTGCAGAGAAGGTTTCATGAAACACTAGAGCACTCCTTGATACACCCAAGTAAAACAACGATTTCACCAGAACTCACTGTTTTAGTCGCATCTACCACTTAGGTCCTATTTGCTTAACTGCTTTTTTCAATTAGCCAAGGAATTCACTTCCTATCCATTCACATGCATGAGATACAACAAAAGCAAAAGATTCCATTTAATTTACAAGCACATGTCTAGAGACTCAGGCTTGGATCATGATATTGTCAGGAGGCAGCCACCTAATCCCTGATAAATTTCATTACCAATAAGACCATGCTCAAGGGGTGGGAGCTATTCGTAAGTAAGGGCTAGAAGTGAAAATTCGGGTGCGTGGGTGTTTAAGAATGCAAGTGTACCTGAAGTATTGGAATAATTAACAAATTAAATCATTTTGGAAGCTTGTCCCTAAACTGCATGTGCTTTCTTTTGCTTGAATTTATTAATGAAACACAGCAAAAAAAAAAAGAAAGTAAAAAGGAAAAATCTTTCTGCAGCACAACCTATTTCTTACTCTAGATAATAAACTTATACAAACTTATACTAGAAAAATTGAATCTGACCAGTAACCAGTGAGAATTTATCACAGGTGCTTGTATTCATACTGAAGGTTGTAGCTTCAACTCTGAAGACTTAAAAAGGAAAAGAAAATCTCTCTTGATTTTCTCTCTCCAGAGAATCTTGTTACTGATAACAGGAGACACGGCATTGCTCACAGCCCAGAGAATTGACTTTTTATCATAAAACCCAATCTGCAGCAAGTTTGGACTTCTGAAATTTTCTTTAAAGATTGCAAGTGTCAGCTCAAGTGTAAAATGACTAAAAAGTGGAAAAGAATAGGGTAGGTAAAAAAAAATATTTAAAATTCATTTTACAGTATTTCATAGCACTTTGGGAGTTATTTTTCACACATTGAGGTTACATATTGACTCTCCAACATTTAATCTAAACATAGTCTATATGGATATTTTACATTTGCATAATTAAGACATTCCATAAGGATGGGTACCAAAGGCAACAGTGGGAAGTTCTCTAATTATAAGCTCATACTAGCAACCTGACGATTAAGGCAGCCAGCATCAACCACATGGTTTTCTTTGCCCTTTCCCATTTATTCCTATTTCCATGCTGTAAAGCTTTCCTGATGAAACCAAGATGGGACTTAGATTCTGGCCTATCTTACGTTAATATATAACAATTAAAATCCATGGTCTTACATATCTGCTTAGATAAAACTCTGTTGCATCTTTGGTATGACACCACTAAAGCAAGATCTTCTAACGCCTTATTGCCAGAAAGCCCCGTCTGCCTTAAACCTGATACAATATCAGCTGAAGTGCAGAACAGCTGGCAAAAGGTCCAGGCTGCTGTGGCCGTAGCAGTGTGCTCCACCACTGGCCCCATGTGGAGCACTATGCAAGGGCTGGCCTCCGGCTGGAGAAGCAGATCCAACTACTGATGCAGCCAGAGGACGGCTGACAAATTTTCCTTCACTTGGACAATCCCCTATACTAAACATCCAATCTTAAGCAATAGTCTCCAACATCCTCAAGACTCGTGTAGTTGCCCATACCTATTAAAGTCCACAGGGTACGGTATTCATGAGGATCAAAATCACCGAAAAGGACCATCACCCTGTGGCAGTAGCCAACCAGCTTTGAGACAGGTTGCAGGACATGGCGTTCTTCTGCTTTTAGAACTGATCTCTCCACATGATTCAGCCTCCCCAAGATGACTTAGGTAAGCCACATCATCTGCAGCCATGGGTCAACAACAGTCTTCAGCCTGCAAGATGACCATCTTGCATCCACAGCAAGACCAAGGGACACAAGATCGGACTCACAGCTACAGCCTCCTTGGTGATATCTGTAGCTTTCTGTTATTATCACTGAACTGTCCATCGCCATCCACTGCAAGCTCTGTCTCAGTCCTAATCAAGAAGACTAGAAGCACACTATGGTGAAGATCTTGGAGCCCTTAACAGAGAAGGCTTCACAAGAAGGCCCTTCTCAAGGCTGCCTGTGTGTCTCAAGAACACACACCATGTGCCAGATTCAAGGTTAGCAGTGACTGACTGCTAAAGGCAACAAGGAGGAAATCTCCCTCCACCAAGCCCCATGCAATGCTGGGCTCACGGTTTATATTTTATGATGCCAATATCCAACTCTGACAGTAGAGTTGTTGCCAGAAGTGGGTCAGGGTACAGTAGGTCCAGACATCAGGAGAATCATACTCCCTTTCTCTCCTGAGTTATTGGTATCACAAACTGCCCACGGCAGCCTTGGATGCTTTTCCCTCCCCAGGAGAACTGTTTGGTTGCTGTCACCAGTGTGGTCTACCTGCTCCATTATCAAGGCAGTAGGGAAAACGAGCAGATACAATGAGCAGAGCTGACAGGTATTACCACAACACCTCTATCAGCCAGGTCATGAGTGCTGGCAGTACAGATACCACGCAGAGGTTTTGCAGCACTCTTTGACTCCCAGACCAGGCAGAATTGCCAAGATCACTCCCTACCTGAACACACCACATACAGGGACTTCAAAGGACATCTCCAGGCTCCATCCATCACAGACGACAAGAAGATGGTGATTTTCAGGAAAAGAAGTATCAGCAAGGCAGGATCCTAACAGTCCAGCAAGGTCCTAAGACCGACAAGGTAAGTATTTGAGAGGAAAGCCACAGTACAAGTGAAGACTGTTGCGTCAGGTTTTTTTAAACAAAAACAAACAACACAGGCATCTTCTCAAGATTATTTCCTCTGCTACCTCACAAGTAATGACATTGGAAGAAAAGATGACTGCCTTCCCCATACAGTTTGTCTGTTGCTATTTATGACTAAAAAGTTTGCTTCCCCAGCTCCTGTACCAATACAGATATATTTTGTGCAGTCATGCAATGAAAATGAGATTGCTCAATGGACTAAGGAAAAAGAATCACACATTCCTTCTCCTCCAAAGTTCTCTCTTATGTTGCAGCAAATTCACTACTGAGAAACTGGTAACAAAAGTCTACCTAAAGAGGCACCAGTGGGTACACCAGCAGTACCAACAGCCTTTTCCCTCCAACAGACAAGTTGGATGCCTTTGGGTTTGAAGTATCCAGCAAAGACAGCAGCAGCAGCCCCCTATCACCTTCTGTAGAAAACAGAGAAATAAGTCCCTCTGCTGTATACTGCTAGATGCCAAAGATGGATCTTTGAAATTTGAACCAGTAATGTTATTGAGCATCACCTGGAACGATGTGTGCTTGCAACCCAGAGAAACTTTTGGAAGTTACTAAACTTGGTATCTACCCCAGGGTTTTAAAGGTCCCATCCATAGAAGATAACATGAAAGACTAACCAAATTATTACAGTATCTTTCTGCATTTCATCTGTACTTTGTTTTAACTTAAAACTGTTCTATTCTGGCACATACCAGGCTGAGGTAACATTTTAACTTTGCAAGAAAAGGGTTGTAAAATTATTTTATTCTTTTTGCAATACATGTAATCTACACACCAGATGGCTCACTGGAACCTACCAGAGACAGCAGGTTTACAAATAGATTTGCAATTGTATATTAAGCAAGCACTATACAGATAAAACCTCTTAAAACTAATTTCTGTGGTTTCCTGAAAGGTCTTGCCTCCCTTCAGATTCCAGATGGGGCACTCAGGAGGATATATGTAAATTTAGCTCCATGCTATGAGCTGAAGAAACACAACTGTCTTTAGGAGGTACCAGGATTTCCCAATCATAATAACTGTTCTAAGATAGAGGACAATTCAGCATATGCTGAATTCACACCTGAACACTGACAGCTGCTTAGATTCCATCTAGGACTTTCTATTGGATGGGACAGTTTTAAGAAGGCCAAGTTTCATAAAAATGGGAGACAGTCTGAAGCAAGCCATTAAGCAACAATACATTGGTCAGATCCTATCACCTTCAGCTCCATAACTACTTTGGAAGGTCCTTAGACATAGGTGGGGTCTGGACTAAGGAAACTTGCACTATGCATAACATTTTCTAGCAATATCTGAGAATTATGGCACATGAAGGTGTCACCTAGAGATGGATGTTAAAAAGAACAGCTCTCAGAAGATGTTAATTTCTCAATGTATGCAGTGTCTTCCATGACCACCAAAAGAAATCATAAATTGTAAACAGTCTACATTTGGAGCAAGTTTAGAAAGTGAAGAAACGAACACAGTGCGGAGTGTAACCTACTGTCCAGTCATCAGTGGCCATGGGGACACCACTAGCAGAACACATCTGAAGTCCAAAGATGAGGTTTTGGAAAAAACCAAAATAAAGCTAATAAAAAATGTGTGTTTGAGAGCTGTTAATAGAATCGTTTTCTGTTAGAAAATATTTCACTAATCAGTAAACAAACAGATAAAATACGTAAGTTATCACACATTATTTCTGTCCAAATATTCCATAACATGTCATTGAAACATTTCACTTTGATTTCAATAGGTATTTCAGTTTGCTTGTATTTTGACTTTTACATGGAAGTATATCTTGTGACATAGCAGAACAGCCAAAATGGTGATGGAAATAAATCCCTTAAATCCTGGTGAAATAGGACTGAATCCTGTTTCAATATTTTACAAATAGAAACAGTTATTTGGAAGCTGCATGTCCAGTAGTCTTAATAAAATCAAACTACTCTGCATAACTAGAAGTGTCTGGAAGTTTGTGTTCTTGCAATAAAGTGCAGTTTTGACAACCATCATTTGCATTCCATGTGCAGGACTTCTCTCACAAATATGCTTTAATTTAAATAGAATATATGGTTTTAAATCAAAAATTGCAGACTCAGAAATATGCTGGATACTAGTAAAAGATACAGCTCACCACATGAATTTTTTTCTTTTTTACCATCAACCATAGAAAGCTTTATTCCAAGTCTGATCACACTTTCAGTTACAAAACGTGGCAAAAAATAACAGTTAACACGCAAGATCGCCCATATTTCTACTTGCCTCTATTCTCATACTGGATTTTCCATACTGAGGGATGGAGAATAAACCTCTTCCATTTTTAGCATAATGAGTATACCTAGTGGTAGCAATTAAAGGTTTTTATTATTTGTAATTCCATTTCACAAACCTTTTAAACTCCCCAAGCCGATATATGTTAGTGCAACAATCCAGCATAGTGCTAGTTGCTGAGGTATACGTGGTTCAACTAACTTCACCTTCAACCTAAACCGCAATGTTTTCCCTCCCCCTGCTGCTTTTTTTTTTAAGGTAATGAAAGCCATATATTCACCATTTTACATTTCTAAAAATAATTCCATTCTAGAGTAAAGAATGGTTTTGTAACAGTGACAGGCAGTAAAAAGCAATAACCTTATCTTTCATCATCCATAGAACTCCTGCTGTACTTTTTTTTTTCTTAAAATATATTTTGTGCAAAATTAAGTTCCATGTAGGTCTGTACCATCACTTGGAAAACACTGTGTATAAAATTTACTTAATTTTTAAAAACAATCCCAACATCAAACAACAGAGAAAGAAGAATGATCAGATGCAGCTGAAGTTTTCACATAAGAAACTAAATATAGTATGTTCTTAAAGCTCCAGTAATACATTCTTTCAAAAACCAGAATGCACTTTGGTCATTATTAAACATTAGTACAGAGGCAAATAAAATACAAAATGCTTGTTTGTGTTGCTTTATATATAAAAATATTTTTATACCACACAAGTTTAAGATACATTACTGCAAATCTTTCAAGATGAGCAAACATGGTGCAATGCCCAGACTCTCGTCACCCAATTACTTGTCATTTTTCTGTATGAAGCCGCTATTTTAGAAACATAAAATGTGAGAATGCTTGCACCTGGTGATATTAATCCTCTCAAAATAATTTGTAGATGGATAGTTTGTTCTAAGTAACTCAGTTCTACATGGGTGAAGATCTATTTTTGTCACACTGAAGAACCACGAGTCAGTATGACTGGTCCGTGTGGGAGGTGGGGATAGAAGGCAGAGGGAGAGGTGGGAAACCCAAGGCTGGCAAACCCCAGCCGGGAAAGCACTAGGGAACGACCCCTGCGCTGGGGAGGAACGGCAGAAACAGAGGTTATCTGAAGACACAAATCTGCTAGAGAATACCTGGCTTCATGAGCTCTGCTGCTCACTAGAGGAACTTGTTTTCTGTGGTTAACTGTTCTTAAACTTCAAAACTGTTCTTAAACTTCAATGTGGTATGAATGGCATATACTATAGTGTACAAGAGGAGAGCATCTACCTAACTTATGCTCTGTCATTCATAGCATTCCTTTCACCAGTAAATCTTTCGCTTGTTTAAATATTCAACTTCAACATATAATATATACTGCTCCATAGTTCACCATAATATATTCCAATTAATATACATTTATATGTATATATATATAAAGTTTCTCATTAAAAGTAACAATAAAAAGTGCACATATTGAGCATGCACAGTCAGAGCTGCGCAGAACAGCCCAGTATTTCAAATAAATACAATATTTAATTTTATCAAAATATCATACAGCATGGTAACCATTTACAATTATTGCTCTAATAAAAGTGTTACCAAAGAGCACTTGTTGACCTGTTATATAATACCTTATTGATATCCCAGGATATTTAAACTGCAGCCTATATCTGTTTGAATCCTGGAATTACTCAAAATATTAAAAATTCACACTTGCTTCTAACAGTAATATAAAATATTTCTGCTACCTGTCATACTGTATTGTCAGTACTTTATTTTTTGTGTACGTCTCACTTTTCTATTGCAGTCAAACATCTATTGATGTTATTTTGTCCTCATAAATGATTGGTGCAAATGAAATATTATAACTATTCTTAACACACTATCAAAAATCAAATTACTTCTACACAGCGTTACTGCAACTAAAAATGTTCAGCGTTGGCTTCAGCTTTAACAACAGATATATTAATTTAGTGTAATCAATTTCCTGGATTTCAAGTTCTCAGACACAGTTTTTGACCTTCCCAAATTTGACCTTTTTCAAAACTAAACAAGTTTGAAAACAAAATATAAATGTCAACTAAAATGAACATAAAACAGTGAGAAGGTGAAATAAATACAAAGATTGCACAAGAGAGTCAGATGTAAACACTTCAATTTTCCAAATGACATCCTTGAAGAGGTTGTAGCATCTGAAATACAGATTCAGTGGCTGCTTTGAGGCAGTTTTGTCAACCAATGAGCTTTTCTATAACACTGTGTTATCTCATCTTCTTTATATATTGTCAAGATTTGATCTTCCAGAGCTGGAAAAGTTGAAGTTAAAAAGTAAAGCAGTAAATCAACATTATTTCTCATCTCAGTTTTCTGTTTACCAGAACTGCAATACCACCACTTTTTTTTTCTTATTGCATTTGCTGCATATTCTATGGTACACAAAATAAATTTTACATCCGTTTACTTCTAATAGGGAAAAAAGGGTAGACATAAGCAAACTCAATGGCTGATTAAGGGCTTTGTGCTACAAGCTTGTGGAAACTAACATGCCTCGTTATCTAAATCTTGAACTAGTTTCCAGAGTTTGTAGTTCAGAGGGGGCCAGAGAGTAGGAGCTCACAAGATAGTCCTTCAGCCATGACAAAATGACACTGTGTATGACTGGTCACACTGCATCTACTGTAATGCTTTACTACAGTGCAAGACAAGGGTAGCTCACACCTTTCTGCATCCCTTGAAGAGCTACAATGTCAAGAACTAGGAATTTAAGCGAGAAATCGTATCTGGGATATGAAGATAAGTTAAATAAGGTCTTGTACCTACATGTATAAATGTCTCTGTATTTATGTCTAAGAATACTGGTAATTATGTGTCCTAAATGAAGTTAGAAAGTCACAAAAATGAAAAAAAAAATGTTAAAAGGACTGTTTTGACAAATACATCACCATTCTTCTGATATAGCTTAAATTTCATATAACCATTTTCAAACAACAAATCTTCTAGTTAATACAGTTAAGAATTCATTAGACTACAATGTATGATCCATCTATGACGACATTCTGAAATGCATGGTGAAAAAAAATTATGCTTATCCAGTAGTTACCTTTAGATTAAATCCAAGCAAGTCACTGATGACACCAGAAACAGCAGACAAGATGACAACTTGGGTGATATTATAAAGCAGTGGATTCATCGTAAGCCCATATAATCTAAAGGGACTGTCCAGTTCCTAGTAATGCCAAGCAATGACATCGTTAAAAAGCAAAAATTACACAAAGGGCATCATACATGTATTGAGTGATATTAGATAGTTTAGGAAGTCTCCAAGTCACAGTGGAGTAAAACGTTCTCCTATGCTTCTGCATATAAAAAAACAACAAGCAAAAAATACCCATCACATTAACTGACTGTTGAGTGATGGTGTCTAAATAACCCTGCAAAAAATTGGAGGCTACCCATCTAGAGTATCAACCAGTTTGTTCATGGAGTCAGGGAAATAGAGAGCTAGTTCTCCTGGCACCAAGGTGCCATCATTTCAGAATTCCTTATAATTTGCCAGAAATCACCTTCAGTGTTAAAAGAGCTGCAGACAGCGGAACCAAAAAAACCCCAAGAAAACAGACTTTCCACAGTGACAGAAGAGGCTACCTCACTACTACAAAAAATTAACAAAAATGTTTTTCCTAATGTAATTCCCCTCCTTTTCCATTAATTTTGAGAACAATTACTTAAGAACATACCCAGAAAAGGAAGATAAAGGAAAAAAAAACTAATAACCATTTAACTATTTTACTGCCAACATTTTACTTTTTTTTTTTTACTGGAAGGTTTGGAAAAAATGCCAAAATTAATCTGCAACAAAACTTGAACAAAGAGGCTAGTTCACCAATTTTCAATTATTGGTGTGTGAATAAAGTCACTCAAACTTTTCTGGCTTAGAAATATGTCAAATAAAGGAAGAAGAAAAGAGTTTTAAAATGTAAGAGTGGATATACAAGGTATAACAACCATCACCGTTTTGGTCATTTATATTTTCTAGCTTTAAATTCATCATCAACCCTCTCTTGCATTATATTCTGGACCTTGAACAAGGCCTTATAAACCCTTTTTTAATAAAGAAGAGTTTCAGAGCTCTGATTCTTCTTTCAAAAGAGGTGAAATAAAAATGAACAACCTTTTCATTTAGATGTAATGTGGTATAAAACCCTGCCGCGAATGCAAAAAGATATAAAAGACATGATTGTCAGAACAGCAGAGAAATTCTTTAAGGAAAAAGTTTTTAGATTTTGGATTCATCTTACCAATTTGGGGAGTAAGAAAATAGTAAGAATATTCAACATAATATAGTCTTCAGTAAAAGCTAAGGATCAAAAATGTTCAAAAACAAGTTAAACCAAACAACTCCATTTATCTACTGTGCATGAAATACATAATTTTACTGATCACTAACTACTAATAATTCATTTAAAGTCCATATTAGGTGGCTTGGAAATCTCATCTCACTTTTGGGCATGTTCTCACAGTAACTAAATTATGGCCTGGGTCTGGGATTTGTGCCACAAAAGCCAAGTCCCCTGCTGGAAAGGCCATGTCAGTTGATATATTTCTGGAAGGAACAAAACATGAACATTTTTTTGAAAACACTGAGAAAAGCATAAAAAAGACTGAAGTGATCAGATCAACAGTTGATCAGCATCCTGCCACCAACAGCACCTACTCCTCACCCTACCTGTGTTCTCACAGCACACAAACATTTCAACTCATGAGATACCCTGAATCTGTTGTGCTTTGTCTAGTCTACTTGTCTCTCCTTGAGTCCAGGTAACCTTTCTGCATCCACAGGGTCCTCGCTTTGTCTAGTCTACTTGTCTCTCCTTGAATCCGGGTAACCTTTCTGCATCCACAGGGTCCTTTGACCAACAGCTGCACAAGTCTGATACCTGAAGCACTGAAAATACTTCCCTTTGTTTGTTCCAAAACCAGGTCCTAAGAGCTTTATGGTCCCTTATTCTTATACCAAGAGACACAGTCAATAACTCACTTCGCCAGTCTCTCCATATCACTGTGCCATAACCCTCAACTTAAGCTGTTGCTTTGTCAGCTCACTTCGCCAGTCTCTCCATATCACTGTCTCATTAACTCTTAACTTAAGCTGTTGCTTCGTCACCTTTGAGTCCTTGTTGACTCCATCAGTCCTCTCATGGGAAGTGCTGCATATTTTTTTTGAGATAAGGGGACCACATGCACTGTTAAAGGTGTGCTGGTGGGGAGAATTACTCAGGTGACCAGAAGAAGTACTCCATTACCTCAGCTACTAGCTGGCTAGATTTAAACCGAGTTTAAGCTTCATTTTAAGAACTGCTCCTTGGCACACAGGAATCTCAGGGTAAGTGACCAGAATTCAAGGTGTGGTAGAATGAGGCAGCAAGGTCTTAAAACACCACTATATGCAAAAAACCCCACTTGCTTATCGTAATACGCTTGAATTTTTCTGACTGCAAAGGAAAGGTATAGAGGCATTGAAAGAAGGTATGGTTCAGGTTTACTGTATGATAATCCAGCCTTTTCCTCTACAGATGAGGATCTCTGCCCATGGAATCAGTATCAGTTGTGCTATACTCAGACATGGTGGGAGGGGTGTGTGGATTGAAGGAAATTTATCTGAAGGGGAGGAAAATACTTTTACATCTGCCAGTCATTCCTGGGGAACTGTTCTACATGACTGCTCTATGTTGGACTAACTGAAGAAGTTGATTCCCTGAAGAAGGAATCAAAATACTGTTGTTACCTTACTTCTGACCCCAAGAACAACAAACCTACCCACCAAATACAGATAGCTGGCAAACAGGATAATACTGCATAAGCAAAAAACTTTTCTAATAATCAGTGAAATTACATGAAAAAAAATTTGCCAAATAGTTCAAAGGCACAACTGAGAAATATTCAAATTACATTAAATTAAATCCACATCTTTAATTCACCTATAAATGGACCTATGTAACAATTTCTCTTTGTCTGCCAAAATGATTCTTCTATGACAGCAGGTAAAGAAGACATCAAGCATAAGCCAGTTTTAATTTGAAACACTAACCACTGACAGTTTTTAAGAGGAATTATTTTTCTGGAAGAATACAAATTTTACAGCAACTTATTACTAGAAACAGATATTGACACTCAAAATAAACCACAAAATTGCATCATTTATTTTCCAAGGGTTCATCACACTGTCGATCCCAAACTACCTTCTCTCCCGCTGCTCATGTACTGTTAAAGAATAATAATTTGTAATCCACAATGATAGCAACATAACAGACTGCAGTGTATGAACAAGTAGCACCAGTAAAGAGTTAGAGAGGAGATTTAATCCAAAGCATACTGTACTGCCTGCAGAAGTAACACAAGTGATTCATTAAGCAATCATTCTGCTTCTTAGTTATATATAATATGGTAATACTACTTTAATTCTTACCTTCAATAACTTAGTAGCAAGTTTTAAAACATTGTTCACTAGTGTCAGTTCCTCCTTCTTATTAGGCTTTTTCTCCATTTTCAAGTACAAGTTTATCTAATTTAAACAAAATACAAGTATCACCACTTATTCAAAATTTAAAGTAATTCATTTGGAAATATTTAATAAGAAAATGAAGTGATTACTCAGCAGCCACATGATAGAACAACAATGACATTTCTGCAAGCAAGCAAATTTTTTTGCTTCCTTTTTAATACATAGGAACAAATACTGTCTCAGTACCATAGGAGAATACAATGTTTTATGATATAACAAAATACATTTGATACTGCTATAGCAACAACTTTCAAGTTTAGTGTAATATACAAGTCAGGCAAGAAAAAACACCTCATATGTAATGTTTGCATAATTTCTTTTTCCTCCTTCAATAATTGCCTGAGACTTGTCAATACATTTCCAGACGGTTTTTACACTAGTATGGAGACCTTACAAGGCTTAAAATCCTAAAAGTTACTGAATAGATGCTAAAACATAATCCTGCTAAAGGTTCAAATCTCTTTTAACAGTTACTATTATTTCATTAATTTATGAAAAAAATCAACATTCAATAACAAGCTTTGACTCAGGAGGGGAGTTTGAATGTGTATATGCACAGACATCTACCATACCTATTCTGAGACTTTAAACTGGCAAGACAACAACTTCGATCAGACCTTACGTTGTATTTTACTCAACAAGGAACCACTGAGGCACTTGATTTACAAGACTAATTAAAAACATTTTCAGAAGGACTTGAAAAATTACCGGCAAACAGCACACAATCAAAAATCCTTTGCTATAAAACGATTGATCTTTTAGTTTCCCATCATGACTCCTAATCACAGTATTAATAGGTTGAATATAAAGCACACAGAAGCAGATGGAACTTTGCTGACAGAAATTAGAATTTGCAACTTCATCTTATCCATGAAGCATTTAAATTGAATCTGGGGGTTGAGGCTTGTTTGTCCTGTTGGGATTTGTTTTGTTTCCTGTAGTTTTGTGTTTGCTTGTTTTAAAGCCTCATTCTCTTCTCAGTAAGTCTAATAGCACTAGTGTGTGACTTTCAAGGACACCAGCTTAAATGTCTTCTTTTATATCACATGAGTGTCAGTCAATTTGTGCCTGACCTCTCATGAAAGGCCAAAATGTCAGACTTTCATGAGTCTGTCTCAACAACACTGTAAATGTGCTGTGGTATCCAGCTGGTATGTGAAACCACACAAAATGAGTTCCAGCCAGGGTGACGTGTACACTTTTTATTTTCTGAGAAACAACTGTGAATTCTATTTTGGTTTTCATTTCATAATGATCTCAGGCATTTTTGTGGGAAATGACTTATAACAGGATAAGCTGGATTGAATACAAAGCTAAGTGTCTGATGACACACCACTGTCTGATTTTTTTTTTTTTTTAAGTTCTGGGGATATGGAGAGAGTACTCCTTTCAATATCTATGCTGGTTTAAAAAGTTCAAACACTGACTCTCATGAAGAGCATAGTATAGAAACCTATGAAAGCAAAACAAAGGCTTGACATTCTGTCTCTCTCTCTCTCCCATCTTGCTCTGCGTTTTTTTCCAATTTCCAATTTCCATTTTCCATTTCCCTCCATTTTCATTCCAGAAACAGAGGACAAACTTCACTGGGACATTAGGTTATTTGTACTCTGAGCATCATCAGAACAACGCAAAGCTCTCTGGGCTCAGGAACCCTGAGAAGTTTCACACTGGTGCAAAACACAGCATTTAGGACAAGGTAAATAGGCAGTCCGTCTTCTCAGTGTCTAGCCTCATCATCTTTAGAAAAGACAGAATTAATTCTCAATGAGCAAAATATATAAGAAGTCATTTATACCATCTGTCACAAGCTTCACATCCTGACTTTGGGAGGCTCAGTTTGGAAGATTTTATTCTCCAACTTCAACACATTTCCTGTAGGAAATGTATGAAGATTTCTTGAACTGCCTTTTTACCTTGTCCTGAATGCTGTGTTGTGCACCAATGTGAAACCTCTCCAAGAAGAAAGATATTTCTTCTTATCTAACACAACAGATACCTTGGAAAAGTATCAGCAGTCCCAGGCAGAGCAAAAAGGGACATCTGCAGTAAAAATGCCAACTAGAATGTTCCTGAGAAGAAAAGTAGGTAGACCCAAAGCCAAGCTTGACAGATGACTGAAAGAAAAAGTTTCCAAGGAGTCTAGAGGAAACTGAACGTAATCCACGCAACCTAGCAGTCAAAATTATTGGACTGTAAAAAGTGACCCACTTTGTAGAGGGCAAGTTTCTTTTCAAATCTTTTACTCTCCCATCCAACACTGAGAGTTCAGGTTTCTTTTTGCGGTTTAAAAGCTGCTTTTTATGTTTGTGTTCTGTCGTATCTTTAATTATATCAAATTACATATACTGATATCTCTAAGCCTGCTCACTTAAACAGGAATTGAGATACGGCCATCCCAATGTCCCTTACGACTTTTAAACAAAGTCACACACACTTCCCACAGAAACTGAACTTCAGGTTGTAAAGTGTTGTTGCACTACACCATAATTAACTCTGTAATCCAGACTATTTCAATACATCTAAAATGCATGCCTGAGACCTACTAGATTAATAACTTGCTTAGATACAAAAATATAGGTCTATACAAATTCTCACCTGCTCAGTAAGTAATATTGAGGTATTGCTGTACTTTTTACTGGTTTCAGATCCAAGAGTAACAAATCTTAAGAGAAAAAGAGTTAGTGAAATGCACCAAATAATGAGTTCCCAGTTGTAGTGACAATCAAGGAAGATCTCATGCATGTGAAGCAGCTGAAAACAAAAGAGAAAAAAAAAATCAAAATTTAATTCAAAGTAATAATTACCTTACAACATAAGAAAATAATTACATATCTCCCCAACTCCAAGAAAAACTTCCTAATCATAAGTATATGGATTGCTTTTAGGCATAAAAGATTTTTGAATCATATTTTAAAATCAACACTGTGTCAAAGATCTGAGGTTTGAGAAAATACATGCTCTGAAACGCTCGATCAGAATTTAGACACATCTTTTTTCATATCCCTAAAGTAATAGAAAAGAAGAAAAGCATACTGTAAGACAATTTTAAACTCATGTTTAAACTTGCAAAGACACTATATGGGATAAAAGAAAAATATACCCTGAAATGTACTGAATTATATAGAAAATTGAATCCAAGCATAGTTACAGCTAAATTATATCCTTATTAAAATATTTATTGTTAGCTACCAGGAAAACACACTAGCATTAACTAGGGAAGAAAGTGGGAAAAAAAGTACAACCAGAAGCCATTCAGAAGTTTCCCTGTATTCTGAAACAAGCTCAAGAAAAAAATCTTAAGCGGTAAAAATTGTTTATAAACATAGATTTGCTTACTAAAAGATATTCCACTAGAGGGCAGGCTAATATAGCCAACAATCTTGTTTCTCACAAAAATCATCAACCAAGGTCAATCTCAACTGTTCGGAAATATGTGTTGATACAAAATGTTAGGAAAAAAAATTGCTGTGTTCCAAAATCCACGATGGGAAATGAAAGAAGACACAGATTTTAAAAAATTACACTATCAATAAGTCTCTTTAGCTCTTACAAAATAATACTCTAAAGTAGATAAAATGAACAATACAAAATAGAGCTTAATCTTCTGAAATGCTGTAACAGCTGTTACTAATTTTTCGACTGTGGTCTTCTAACTTAATAGGAACCACCATGCAAAAGGGACTCAAAACTATTTTAAAAACTATTTAAGTCATGGCTGTTTCTATGCAAGATTTCCTCACCTGTGCACAACAGATAAACACAACTGAGATAGTCAGTAGGAAGGCAGATGAAACTATAACATCGACTGAGCGTTGAGGACCTCGACGCTGAAAATAAAGGACATCCATATATGTGAGTGAAAAATCTATCTAATCAGCGTTGATATTTAGCATATCCAGTTAGATTCACACCTTGAACCTACGTTTCATGATGACTCACAATTTGGCAACTTAAGTTCCAAACACCATATTAGATCCTAATAGTATCACTACATTTGAATACCCCTGGCATGTGAGATTAATTCAGACGCAAGCATTTAAAGATAACTATGAGAAAAGAAAATAGTCACCACTTGTTCATTCAGCTCCTTCATGATGTCAAGTAACTTTCACTTAGGCAGCATTCCCTGACACAACAAATTCAATAAGGCACTGGTCTTTCACCCCAAGTATCAAACCAGTGCTAACAAAAGATTTTTGGACACCAGATCTCAACGGGATATCAAGATATGATATCACATGCTTGGCATTTTCCATTACTTGCCTCTTTTTGACACACAAAAATTGTAGCTATAAATCACTGTACCACTGTGGTAGGTGTAATAATACAATTCTCTCCCCGAGAACAAGAAGAAAAATGGGGGAACAAACATATTTGTCTTGAAAGGTGCAACAACCTCACTGTTTTCAACCATTTTTTTTCTTGCTTGCTCGTACAACGGAATGTTTCTACCCACCGAGCTTTTTTCTCATGCATTTTTTAATTAAAGAATTAAACATCCTGTGCTGCATTGAAACTTGTATAACAGACACTTATTTCTCAACTTTGTTCTCCAGACATGCTACTAAAATGTGAGGAGAATGAGAGGTGTACATATGCAGGATATAACCTTGGAACTTGGGAGAAAGAGACAGGAAGCTTAACTCCTGAAAACAAGTGCAAACTGCTACTGCAGGTATGCATGCACTACTTCTACACTCAACCAGAGCATTTTGCCTGTGTGAGACTTGAGATGTGTATGTACCCCAGCTCACATCTTGGCAGGTGGACACATACACAGAGTGGTAACATGCCCGTGTATGTTGGACAAATGCTATGCCAGTATATGCCAGCAGCACCACTGCTGCAAGAAGGCAGCCCTGTGCCTCACCTGTCTGTCTCCATTCCTTTCCTCATGCCAGCACAGGCATTATAGATCTGTCCAGTGAACCAAGTCAAGCAACAGATGGAGCTGAAAATTACTGTTCTTGACTGGTTTTTTTTGAGTTGGGTCAGTTTCCTATGCTCCTGATTCTGACCACTGTCATTGCTTTTTTCTTAGCCACATAATTATACAAATGTTTCTGGTGGCATAAGAAAAGGTACAATACATATATGTGGTTGTGAGGAAAGAAGGGAAGACACTTTCCACAATGCTTCCATCTGCAGTCTCTGAAGCACCAAAACTTCATTCTATTGTCCAAGTGATGTTATCCCCCTTTCCTCCCACCCAGCAACATATTATGAACTACAAGGAAAAAGATACAAGTCTCTCAAATGTTAAGTACAGGGTACCTCTTTTTTTGCAACCTCTCTAACAGACCCTTCCATAACACCAGGGGCATTGTAAATGAATTGCCTCAATTCCTCTTAAAATGACGCATCTTTCAAATTTGAGATTGTGCTTATCTTTTTCTGTTATCTTACGGATCCTTTCACGAAGAATCATCAAAAGGCTCTGGCTCGAAAAGATCATTACAGAGATGATCATTACAGACATATAAGGAGATTGCTCAAATATGAGCTGAACATACAATAGAGGGATCAGAATATTTTATAGATAGTACTTGGGCATAAACTCTATCTTCACCTGGCACGTATACACTCACAGCACAAATATGCACAAAAACTGTCTTGCTTCATAAATTCCTTCTGTGTTAATGACACTAACTGATGGGGCTCTTACAATAAAGTGTTTGTCTGTTTTACACTACAAGAGGTCACTTTTACCCAACATGCTCACCTGACTTTTCTCCTAGCATTAGTAAGACAAGACTCCAACTGTGAACACACTCATACTGTGCTCCAAGGTAAAAAGCAGACATTTATTTTCTCACAATCTGGCTGCCTGCAGACACTGCTGGCCCAGACTCACTAAAATGAAGCATATAAGGCACATGTGCACAGGAAGAAAAATTCAGACTAGAATACCAACCTTCCAGCAACAGCATATTGATATTTTATATTAAAGTGGCAATAAAAGTAAAGATTATTTTACCTTTAGATAGGACCTGAGAGAAAGCCACATTTTTATATTCTGTACTTTCTTCAAGCGGAAGTGAGGAACCTCAGATTTTCTTGCCCTTCTGGCAGATGTTAGATGACCAAAAAGTTTTGCAAAAAGTAGCCTCTGCAGAGAAGAAAACAAAATTACTTTAACTGTTAATTGATTTTCAAGGGCAATAAAAAGAAAAAGGAGAAAAGGCTTCACTTACTATGTCAAAGTAATGTACAAAGTATCAGTGTAAATTAAAATATGTTAACAGTGCAGAAATAAGAGTAGCATGCTTCTAAAAAGAGGAGATATACTAAAACGTTATAAGTCTTCATACTCTAATGATAAAATTTAGCTACACTTTGAGTTCCTTTCTTCAAATTTCAAACAACAGATCTGCTATGCTCCTAAAATTTGGGAGAAAATCAAACCTGCTAATTATTTGCATTAGAGAGTGCCTGTACCACAGAAGTTCCTTCCAACAGAAATTAATTAGAAGCCAGTTAATTATATTCTACTGTATTAAATCACATATTTTGGCTATAATTTGAGAAAAGAAAGTATAAAAACCTTTCTTCTGCAGATCAGTAACTATCTATACTCTGCAGCTAATAGGGGATATTGATACTCTCAGAAGTCTAAAATGCAATAACAAGCAATAAATTAACAGGTGTATTACTTCAGACGGCAGCTCTCACGGTCTCCGGCCATGGGACTGATCTACCAGCCAAGTAGGCAGGGCTCTTGGCTAGGGTCTGGACTGAACTGTTTCAAATTAAACTGAAGGTTTTGAACAAAACACACTAGTAGAACAAATGTGAAATTTATGGAGTTATTTTATTCAAACTCCTACTCTTTGGGGAAAACTGAGACAAACTGGGACAGGACTAAGAGATGGGTTAATGCATTGAGCCAGAAATCTGAAACAAAAGATCAAAAAGTCTTCCCTCAGAAATGCTCTCCAGAAAAAAAGGTTTAACTACAGAGACTGTACAGACTTCAGTCCATTGCAGCTGAGTCATCTCCTAAACTGTAAGCCCACTGAAGTATTTGTCATCACTGATGTATGAATCATCCTGTGCTGAAGAAAACAAGTTTAAAATATCCACAAAGTCAAAAAAAAAGTAAACATTAAACGTTGTTTTGCTTTGGATGAAGCCTCTTGGTTTGCTGTTCGTACCTGTTTATACGTCCTCTCTGCTACACATAGCAGAAAAAAGAAAATCCACACTAGAGACACACGGACCACAAAACTTATAATAACCATTGAGAGAACCAGAATGTCTCCATTTGATCCAAATGCAGTCATACAAAGTTCAGTGGCAGAATGCGTAGCTAGCTGTTCCAAATCTTTAGCTTGGGAAAGTCGAAAGACAAATGGCATTAAACCCAAGATTAAACATATGACGTTTCCAAAAATCTGATAACCAATTCCTGGTATATAGCTGTTCACCTAAAACCAAAAGAAAACAAGGTATATTTTTAATTTTGGAATTACTTTGGAATGAAGTCAATAAATAAATTATTAATGTTACGGTTTTACTATCACAAAGAACACTTTATAACCTGATAAGTTATATGAAACCTTCAACCGAGCCTTTTCACAATTTACTCTTAAGGAAGTCCTCAGAAAGCACTTAATGCATGGGAACCAAATATGACAAATCATTTAAAAACCCAACAGTATAACATCGCAGTTAGAAGACTCCAGTGCATATTCTTGTATTAAAAATTCATCCAACACTGAATTAGCAAAGTGTGCCCATCAGGCTCTATTGCGTATATTGCCTATGTTGCTCCTGTTTGTGTTTTGCTTTTAGTTTGTAATTTTTTTAAAGGAATCGAAGCGTTCACAGTGCAGACAGGACTGGAGTTCTCAGTGCTGGCTATGGCTTTTTTAAGTTTACTTCTACTGTGGATTACACCCAAAACTGTATCATTGCTGAGTCACATACAGAGATCTGAACTAAGTTTGTGAATACATTGCTTTTTAACAAGTTGGAGATGGTAAGTATCAACTTGTCAGAATTAGTGATAGTTTTCTTAAGTTATGCTAGGGTTTTATGTTCAGCTCTACAAAATGCTCACATTTTCTATATTGAAAAACAGTATGACATCAATTAAACGCTTTTCCAACTGCTTCCTGAAGAGCAGTACTAGGAAAAAGGGAGGTCTACTGAGACATCCCACTTGTCCTCTTAGATGTTTCTTTCCTACAGAGGAAAGCTTTCTTTTCCAGTCTTAACTTTAGCATTCAAATACTCAGATCTGTATATTCCTAACCCAACGTATTAGTTGTTCATTGGAATCAAGGAGATAAATAAGAACATTCACAGCATATATAACTTTGGAACAATAAAACAGGTGCTTGCTAACGTAGACAACTTCTAACAATGCAAACACATTTTATTGTGCCAACACTTAAGATCTGGTAGCTCTTTTATCTGTTAGTAACAAGTAAATCAGAGTGATGTAAGCTATGGAATAATAATGTAAAAAACAGATATTTAAAAAAAAAAAAAACCACCACACTGTGGAGGACTAGTCATTTCATGCAGTTTTGCAGAGACTGCAAATTGACTGTCTCCAATGACTCGTGGTGTCTCAAAACATTCCAGTTGTAGATAAGAAGATGGCCAGGAATGCACCAAAGGCCTTACTAACAATGGACTCAATCGACGAGGCTCTGATAAGGCAAAGCCTCGAGGCCTCATGATGTCCAGTTGCAGATAAGAAGATAGCGAAGAATACATCGAAGGCCTTACTCCATGGACTGACAAAACCCCTGCTGAGTAAGGCCATCAACGATGAACAGCAAACCCCTGCTGAGTCTAAGAATGGACTCAGTCTTGCTTTTACAACAAAGCAGCAAATACCTGCCCAGCAAGGCGTTGCCTCTGTCTGTAAGAGG
>NW_010130778.1:0-27751 GCF_000699245.1 Pterocles gutturalis | reverse complement strand
TGATTGTCTCTGCGGGGCCTGCCTTCATCTGCCTGACTCCTCCGGTGCTCTCCCCAGGTCCAGGCCCTGCATGTGCCACAGCTACGGCCCACCAGTGTCGATGTAATGTGCTGTGGTGGCTGTTCGTAGTGATGCGACTTAAGGGTTGCTACGAAAGGGCATTTTAAAAGTAGTTTAGAGAAACAACAAGAAATTTCCCTCCCTGCACCACAAAATTGATATCCCTGTCAACAGGAAGGAGATCCTTGTGAGTAGTTCCCCAGCCCAGAGGTCTGTAAATCTTGGCTGTGACTTCTCTGCTTCTGAAGCCAAGCTATGCACGGCCAAATTTTCAAATATTATCTGGAATCTTAAGTTGTGGCAACATATATAGTCTGATTTTTGAGAGATGCCTATGTGCCCAATATCTGTTCCTACAAATGGAGTTAGGTGTTGGAAGTATTTCTGAAAATCTATCTGAATCTTCAGACAGATAATCTAAAGCATTTTCTATAAATCTGGTCTTTAAAAATTTTAGGTTTTAAGGCTTCTTTTATATATAATAGGGTTTACTTATTCCTCTTGGTACCTTGGCACCTGAACTTAACCTTTTGCTCTGGGATATTCGTTTGATGGACTCTGCAGCTTTCATTCTTCTGAGGAGGCTGGTTTATCTTATAAGTGGTTTTCCTTTCCTATCTAAGCAGTTCTTTTTGCCTGTCAGCTATGCACTGTGAATGCATTTCTTGCCATCTTACTGCAGCATTTTAGTGGTGCTTTGGGTAGGTTTTGTTGCAGTGTTTGAACACCCATTTCTGTACACCTGTTTAATTGTTTTTGTTCTTAGTGCTCTCTGGCTGTTTTGCTTTTTTGTGCTCTTCAGATTTTGCTCTTCCGTATGCATTTCTTAAATTTAACACTGTTCTGAGTGCCTCTATATCTGTAGCTTGAATGTCTGAGTAACTGTTGGTACTAGTGTTCTAGCACTTCATTACTTTTTCTTTTGAAATATTAGTTTCTCAGTTACTAATACAGAAAGCAGACTGCTGATCATTTTCAAGCAGTTTGCAGGATAGACAATGTCTGTTAACAAGTACAGTAGTGAGCTCCATGCTGGTAGGACTTGAAAGAAAAAAATCACAGCAGTGTTCAAACAGGGGATGCCTGGATGCTCAGTGAATAGTAGGTAATCCCAGAGCTTTATTCAGAAACTCTTAAAGAGATTATTGAGAATCTGGTGCAAATTTATTTTACACCATTTTGAGAGGAAGATGATTTAATACAGGAGACTAGGAGAGTAACCTATGTGCTGCGTGCCTCAACATGTCTTTGTGGATTGCTTCACTAAATGGTGCCTTCCACTGTTAGTCTGGGACATCACAGCCTCCACATGCTGATTCCTTCTACCTTAAAGCTGAGATGGCATTTTACTGTAGCTCCTCTAAGGAGGTAGGTGGATTTTGTACAGACCAGACTGAGACACTGTAACATCCAGAGTCTGTCACCTTTGGACATATTTTTATCTAAATCTTTATTCCGATCATTGCCATAATTAAGTTTAAGGCTTCCTTCCAGATTAGTTCTTCCTAGAGATAGAAATGATTGAAAACTGAGTATGGCTGGTGACACATTTGTATCAGTGATGTTCGTACATACACCTCTACAAGGATTTTAAGTCCTACTGATCAGTCGGTGCCTCATTAGAACTCTCAATGCAGTTTAAGTAATTTCGCATTTAATTACATGCTCCTTGATTGTTTTCTGCATGTCTTTGAACGCCATGGACTGTTAGACCAGCTCCTTCATGTGTCTTTCCATGTGCCACAACTACTGCCAGAGCTTGGTGAAGAATATATGGTGTCTAGACAACGTTAGCTGTTTATGTGGTGTCAGACTGATGTTCAGGATGATGATAGCTACATAGATTTGTAGGTGCGAAAATACAATTATGCTATAATGTGTATTTCTGGTCCAGAGGAACAGCTGGATCGCAATCTTAAGGGCAATAACTGGCATTCTCCAAATGTTTACAAAACTGCTAGGACATCTAAGTATGGTGTGTATCAGAGCAGTTGGCTTGATTCCTCTTGGCTTAGTGAAACCAACTTCCAGGAAGACTTGCCAACACTAAATGGAAAAATGTTTGTGGTATGATGGAAATAAATTTTTATGAATCTTTCAGTGTAAAGTTCACCGTACCTTCTTGTCCATGTTCATTTAAGTCCATTCAAGTTCACAAGGTGGTGGTTTCAGTCTGCAATGGTCTGATATGCTTCTGTGTTTTGTAATCTGCTATTGTCCATTTGTGCAATTTTTGACTCTTAAATGCCCTTACAAGAAAGTTATTTCTGCTTACGTAGAATTAATTTGTTCATAATAACGAAGGAAAAAACTCTTGTTAAGCCAATCTTTTTTTTTTTTTTTTTAGCTATATTTTTTCTTTTGTGTAGGACTTTTTCCCTAGCACACTAGGGTTTTCAGGTTGCTGACAGCATAAATTTTGAGCCATGTAGACTAAATACACCTTTAAGTGCATTGTAAGTGGTAGCTTATCTAAAAAGTGTTGAAAAGTGTCTTGTATTCTAACACCTGTTACATTTCACTACTTTGTTACTTTGTTATTTATAATCGTAAGAATGCATGAGAAATTCAAGGCATAGGTGATTTTTCTGTTTTGGTTATCTCACCTTTCTGAAGACTTATAATTTATGTGGGAATAACCCTTGCTAGTGTTAGGAGAAGTAAATACTATAAATTTTGAAGCTGGATTTAGCTTTTCTGGTAAGGCCTGTTGCAGCCTTAATCTTCCTTTATTACATGTGTCCATTGAGAAATGGTACCTGCCCTCTGGACCTGAGTCTCCAGAAATGGTGCTATTTTTCCACAAAGGAATGAAGTGGTTTGTAATTTTCTTAATGCAGGATAACACAGTGTCTAGACTTTCTTAATGTACAGTAGGATCCACATTCTTTCTTCCAGAAAATTTTGGGATTGACCAATATGATGAATTTTCCTTTTCTGATGTAGCAGGCTTTTTTTGCTTCACATTGTTCAGTTGACAGGTTTATTTCTGGAGTGACTGAAATTAATTCTGGGGGTTCTGTCCACTCTTTCGATGAAGCCAAGGCTTAAAAATGTAAATTCCATTGTAGGGTATGGTTGGCAAAGCCACCCATAAATTTTGTTTTAAGCTATCACGGAGGACTTTTTGAATTAAAAGGAAGTGAATTAAATTTATTACTTCACATGTCCTTGTTTGTTAAAGTGGTGATGGATATTCTTAAAAAGATTTTCAGGGATGGCATTTTTATAGAACTCTTCTGCAGTTTTTCAGCAGCTGAATGTGGCATCTGTCTGCCTTTGTTTGCATACATGAGGCTAATATTTCCTGTTGATCACATTGTTACAGGTACTCTCTAGTAAACCTTTCAAATCTTTGAAACAGAGCTAGAGGAATGGACATAATATATATAAAGGTGTTTCGGATCTTTAGAAAGAAAAATGTTTCTCATGCCTGTGTAATGCCTATATAAGAAAAGCAATTTTTGGTATTTGTCATTTAAGTGATCACCATTCAGTTTTTGTATGTCTTTCAGAGAAGAATCTGAAAATGGCTTTAAATTGCTGATTTCAGTTGATATAAAATGTTTTCTCTTATATTTGCACGAAGCTCAAAATTTTAGTCTTAAGAAATCAAGCATATCCAAAAAGTATCAAAAGATCTAAAATCTCGGGCAGTTTATGAAATGCTGGCTTTAAAAACCTCCACTTACTGAAAACAATAAAGGATTAAATTCTGATTTTCGCAGTTCCCACTAGCAACTCTGGTAATATTTCTAGAATGTCAAGTTTTCACCTATTTAGCACTTTTCTTGTCAAAGAACCAAATTTGAATGTTTTAGCTAATTTTTGTGAATCTCCTTATCTGATAACATATGTCATCGTAATACTCTAGTATTAACTAGTCAGGCAGTTTTTCAGGTGCACTGAACCAGATCACGTCTTGTCCAGTTCTTCACCTTTAGACTCCAGGTATATTGCTTCTCTGCGTGCAGTCCTTCTGGAAAATATGTCAGGTTTTTGTACACATACGTAAACTAATTTTAGGTGACTGCAACAGTAATGGTTGGAGCTTTTTATTTGTTTGAGGAAAAAAGTAGTTAAAATAATTATGCTGGTATCAGGGGTGGCTCCGACTTCTGACTCTTGCTTCTGTTCAGCTTGCCTTTGGATTATAAGGCTGTAGCAGATACCACACAGGGCAAAGCAATCTGTACTGGAGAGTAGATTGCTTATAGTCCATGGAATACAGTTGGAAAATGGCACAAAGGGCTGACAATATTAGAAACTATTTTCTTTGTAAGCAAAGGATACAGAGTGTGCAAGCACATGTTAAAGTACAAAACATCCAAACCCAAGTTCTTGAAGTTGGAAAACTACTAATTTCAAGGCTGTAGACCTGAATCTGTTACTGGAGCTGTTGTTTTTACTTCAGTAAAGGGCTTAAAAAGGCATTTAATATGATATATTATTTCTATAAAAGCAGTTCACAGTGGCATTACCATAGAGAATATCAATGTTTGAATATGCTTATTGGTTGTATTTCAGTTTCTGTATATGCTGAAGAGTCATACTCTGATTATGAAGTACTGCATTACTAAGAGCTGTTGTGTGACCGCACAGCCATGCCAAGCCCCTATACTCTTTTGATATGAATAGAAGCAGAAAAATACACAATTTGCAATTGCCTGTTTCGAGTGATGATAAACGTGTATGGAAATATAATGAAAATTTCCTACTTCAGTATGAATATTATGAGCTGGAAGGCATGTCCTGTGAGGAGCGACCAAGGGCTCTGTGTTTGTCTATTTTGGAGAAAAGGAGGCTGAGGGGTGGCCTCATTGCTCTCTACGGTTTCCTGAGGAAGGGGAGAGGGAGCTGCTGATCTGGTCTTCCTGGTATCCAGTGGCAGGACATGTGGGAATGGCTTAGAGCTGCACCAGGAGAGCTTTAGACTGGACGTGAGGAAGCATTTATTTACTGCGAGGGAGGCTAAACACTGCAGTAGGCTTCCTGGAGAGGAATGCCCCAAGCCTCTCAGTGTTTAAGAGGCTTTTGGACAGTGCCCTTAATAATTTGCTCTAACTTTTGGTCAGCCTTGAAGTGGTTGGGTGGTTGGACTAGATGATTGTTGTAGATCCCTTTGAACTGAAATACTCTATTCTGTGAACACTGTGGGGAAGAGATGCAGCTCTGGGTGATGACACTGAATAAATGTGAGCTGAAAGGGATGACAAATATTTACTTTAAGCTATTGGCTTCTCAAGAAAATAACTGCTGGAGACATGCTTGCTGTTGCACATGTTCTTTTGGGCAATGCTGAATGAAGGTAGGAGAAGTCTGTAAGAAGGTGAGCAGGTTTAGACATGTGTCATCAGTTGTGTTATGTACCCAGAACCAGGTGCCTGCTTTCTGGGAAAGTCATGTCATTAATCGTCTTCGAATAGGGGACGTGTAAACAGCACTTACTTATTGCTAGTCAATTCTTTTATCATCCAGGCCAAATAAAAGTTAGCTTTTTATACAAAGGAAAATAGCACTGGCTGTGCTTTTCTGTTAATATTTCTTAAAAAACCTCTGAGGCAGTTTGCACCTAGAATTTATTTAGTGGATGTGACAATGAGTCCTTATCTCAGTTTGCAGTGGTAGTGGCAAACTTAGTTAGATTGAGGTACAAAACCACTAAAAGAGAACTGAAGTGCTTTGAATATTGATTTAGAAGTCCATACTAGCAATATACTTCTGAAATAGTCTTGGTGTCTCTGCAAATATGTATAGATGCCCTTGACAAGTAAAAACAAATGCGAAATTCACTCTTAAGCCTCTTCTGTTTTCCATTATAGGTCCTAGGGAATGGTTTATTTTCAAATGTTTCAGAGACAAAAAAGTCGTCAGACTACTTATATGCTGTGCTAGTTCTTGATTGTATTTGCTTCAGTTTTTGCTACAGTGTAATTTCTTGCACAGAATTGATTATTTGGTAAATAAGAAGGTGGTGTTGAATCATGCTGCTAATCCAAGAGCCTACTTTTAATCAGAAGAAATATTTATCTGTAAGTTGTTTTTGAACACAATAAATTGTAACGAGAAGAAAAAGAAAGAACTATCTTTCATTATTTTAATTACAGTTGAAGTATTCATAGAATGGGGTGCACCAATAAGTACCTATAAAAGGTAGTTAGGAAAATATTGATTGTAGTGTTTGATTTCTTTGAAACCTGTCATGTAGTACCATGAGAAGATTTTGTTGCTTACAGTGCTTTCTGTACATGCTCTAGATTCTGCAGTTCTGTTAGCTTGTAAATAAATAAATATACTAAATAACTGCTAAATAGACTAAATAGTGTACTAAATAATTGTAAGTTCATTCTGTTTCTCCTTAAGGTTTTTGAATAAGGTGAATGTAGGTAACAGCTGATATTCTGTGTACTGTTGACAAAATTTGGTCTTGTAGTTCTTTACAGTTGAATTTTTCTTTGTTAAATACTTTACCAGAATACACTGTTAGAATTAATTTCATTTATCTTGAGGTGGGGCTTGAGGGAAAGATTGGAATTGCATTGCTTTGAATTTGGTTTAGTATCCTTTTATATTTAATGACTGTTTTCATTTAAATATCTTTTATTTATCACAGAATGGGGGAAAGTGATTTTTTTTTTTTTTTAATTTCTGAGGAAAAAAGACCTACAGTCAACTTCTTTGCAATTGGCTTACTCTTTTTTCAAAACTTTAGCAACACTTTCCTGTGTTACACTGCTTGATTTTAGTGTGTGTGTAGAGAGAAATAAACTGGAAATCCTGTCTCTGAGGATTGGAATTTAGTGTACTTTTAGATGGAAAACAAAATATTGTAGCATACGCTTGCCAGTTAAGCTTTTAAAAGGACTTTCCATGGGGTGCAACTGCCGAAATAATGGAGAGCTTCTAAAGAGGTTTCCATGTGATATACATGCCACAGTTGACTTGGATTTCATTTATAAGCTGCCAGAGCAAAAATCAGTATCTTTGCCTGATCAACTATAGATTGAAGAAGAGTTGTACTTAGTTTGAAATGCGGATTTTTAGTGAAGTTTTGTGATTTGTTCTGCTGATGGGTTCCAGTTTTTCTCATGTTTCTATCTGTTACATGGTTTACTGTTTGTTTTTTTTTTTTTTTTTCTGGACAAGTTTGTGCACATGTGATTACCGCTAATGTATGGTAACAATGCAAAATGAGTATGGAAAGAATCTCAGAAACAGAACTTAAAAATATTTTTGTTTAAAAGTTACAGCCCACCTAAAACTTATTCATACAGAAATTTAATATTAATTACTGTATGATGAATGGTAACATGAGTTACTGATACTCCAAGATCAGATTCATTTTATTCTTAGAAGATAAAAAATAGTTTCTGTTTTAGGAAGTGTGTTGTACAGCTATCTAACTTTATTGATATTGAACGTACCTGTGATTTGGTGTATCTGTCCTTATAAATAGATGCATGAAGATTTTAATATTTATAAAGAGGCCTGACTTGCCCTTTGTTGGGGTTGAAAGAGTGATGTTGGTTTAAGAACCACATTTTCTTTGAAAGAAGAGACAGGAATGACTGTGCTTGAAAATTTCAAAAACAGGCAAATTATATTTATTTTTGGAAACTATTAAATTTAAATTGACTGTGTGCCCTGAAGACTTTGGTGTACCTAGACCCTTTTTGTTTTACTAGCTGAAAAATAAGTGTGTGCGTTTTCGCTCTCTCTCTTTATGTATACATAGATCCAACCATAGACACACAGACACACATGTATGTTGCCCCAGTGGTACATGAACAGTTGAGCAAAGTTATTGATTTTTGGTGGGGTTTTTTTGGTGGGTTTTTTGGGGAGTTATTTTGTTTGGTTTTGTTTTTTTAAATTACAGCAAGCAGAAAATATGTAATGTAAATCCTTAATATTTTTGGTGCACACTTTTAGAAGTAAACTACCTTTGTCATGCATTTGAAAGGGGCCAAGGTAATGCTGTAAGAAAATGAACTTACCAGTAAAAGGTTTCAAAATGTTTTACAAGGGTAAAAGATACTGACCTGCTGGATTGCCTTAATGTATTCCAGAGTTTTTTTTAAAAAGGATTTAGGAGGTTAATTTTTCCAGTTACTGTGATATGAACTGCATTAAAGACATGTTTTAGTAAAATAGATGCATATCAAAGTTGAGTAAAGAATACTGAGTAGCAAGAGTGCTCAAAAAGTTATAAAAAAACCAAACCCTAAGTCACTTTTTATTCCTTCTGGTCTACATGGTGTATGTAAAACACATACTCAGAAATGAAGTGATTGTCTTTCTAACATACCTGAATAATTTTTCTTAAAAAAAGAAAAAAGTTAACAAAGTTGTTGCAAAAACATAATACATTTTAATTTTAAATGGCTGTCTTCAGGTAGCAGCTGTGTTTAAATTGTTCACATCTCCTTATAGTGTAAAATACACTGTGATCTGATTAGTGTCTAGTTTAAAAGTCTAGATAATGAATAAGAGTTTTTGTTTAAAAAAATGAAAATGCATTTAATTGTATGTCAACGTTGGATCCCATGGAAAAATACACACATCTGTTAAACTATAAATGACTGGAACATCTGGACTTAGTAAAACTGGAGAAGGATAGAACACTGGCAATGTCATTGTTACATCAGGGGCTACTGTATAGTTCTTGATTATTAATCCAATCCTGGTTCTTCCATTAGGTTTGAATTATAGAACCACATGCTAAATAAAAAAGTGAGGAAAGGATGAAAGAAGACCAGTGGTTTGCAGAGTTGAATTTAGTTCTAGTCTTCTGGCAGACTGTACCTCCTATTCAGTATCCTGGTAACAGAGAGCCAGGCTGTGTTCTGAGCTGCTCTCATTAAACGCACTAGGCTTGAATTTGTTAAAATTATTTTGGCATTTTGTATTTAAAAAAGGATTTTTCTTTGGTCTTATTTAGTGAAATGTGTATCATAATAGTTATCCATCTAAGTTGTGCAATCAGCAATATTTGTCCTGGGGAAATAGTGGTTTGATTATAGAAGTAGGCTAACATACTACTCATAATGGATGAAGGATTTGTGTTTTTTTAACAATCTGATATATTGGAAAATGACTGGATTAGCTGAAGTTGTCCATTCACATAGTTTTTTTCTTAAAGTCTAAAGAATATCATAGTAATTACCTGAAACTTTTAATGGTTAAATACATTGTATTTGTTATTGAGTGTAGGTATAAGGATATTAATGGTTATTCTTCAGATATTCAGGCTTTTTCTTGCTGACTTTAGTCAAACAAAACTTGTCTTCATAGGGAATTTTGCTGACTAAAGACTATGTAATTGCCTGGTAATTAATCTGGTTAAAATATACTACTCTACATGTAGTTTGCTTTTTGGAACCTGAGTATTCTACCTGTCTTCTCAGTGTTGCCAGAAGGGATCACTTCTGCATAGTAATTTTTGGATAAATTCTGTTCTCTTTAAACAGTGCTGGTTGCAAAAGCTGTTAAACAGTTAATCTATTAATATATAAGGTCCATATTAACTTAAATAATTCCATGAATTCTCAAGTATATTACATACAAGTTTGTTACAGTTTGTTATTCTTTTGTTCTTGTACATGTGTTCCACCTCTGTGGTAGGTTTATACTTTAGGATGAGTATCTGTTAGGCATGCATTTATTTCCAGTTTAACAAAGGTCTTGTGTGGTATACAAAATTGTGATTTAAAATAAATTGCACGGGAGAAAGAACAATTAGTTTCCGTTAGACTGGGAAGATGTGGAGCATTTTGAATTAGGCACACTGTGGTGGATGGAGGCTTGTCTGCATATATTGCCTGTATTCATAAACTTTGAGCATCCAATTTATTCTACATCTTAGCTGTGAGGCAATGTACGTTTTATGAATTATCTGGTTTTTGTGTGTGTGCGTGCTAGTGTAATATGGGGATGGATATTCTTACTCCTCTAGTACTACATTGACATCACTGCTATCATTGCTTCGAAGAGAAGTACTGTAGAAGGCAGAGGCATTTTAAAAGTGATCAATATCTGCAGAGTGGCATAGCAGAATGTGTTGGGTTTGGTTTTGGTTTTGATTTGTTTTTGTTTTTTTTTTTTTTTCTATTTCTGGAAGGATCTGCTTGCTAAGCCTTGTTTATATGATGGTGTTTTAACTGCTGATAGAATTGAGGAGAAGTGCATATCTTGGAAAAGAAAATGGTTGGGTTTGTGCTTGTAGGGCATGCCTGGTATGCTTCCTTCCTAGCTTTGTAGGCTAGCTAGGGAAGGAGTGAAAAAATGAATGGATTATAGAATGGGTGGGGAATCTGGCTGGTATCTTGTCTGTTTGTTTGGGGGTGGGAGGAGTTGAATTCCTCTTGAATGAGAAATAATTTTTACTTAATTGTTATCGGATAAGTAATATTCTTGATACCAATGCCCTCATCACAAACTTGATACTTAAATTGCTTAAATGTCCTGGTAACTTGCTGGATATGGGACCTCTTAGAAAATGTCTTGCTCTTTCTGAAATGAGCATGGTAGTGCCTACCCATCTTTGTCAAAAGCTTTGGGACTGGAGAAGAAGAGTGTTCTAGAAATGTGTGGTAGTTATAAATTATCAACTCAGATAAATAAATTATTTTAAAGCAGTGTGTTCTGATTGAAAGAAAAGGATTTAGGTGTTGAGCCCTAATCCTGTCTTCATTCTGGCCTGATCTGTGATCTCTGCTCCCAGCTTCCTCATCATATTACAAAGACATCAATGACAATCAACCTTTTCCATGAGAGGAAAATGTGTTTTTCTTGATTGCAACAGAGAACATACAATTATGATAATATCCATTTGGTCAAAGGTCATGTGATGAAAGTGGTGTGTTTCATGCTTAGTATTAGATGAAGAATGAAGAAGAAAAAAGGAAAGATAATGTGCTCAGACATTTTGGCAGCAATGTTTTCTGTTAGAAAGCAAATTAACATTTTAGTTTTACTTTTTTAAGGGTTGGGAGTTAGACAATGCAAAACCTTTTCAGTTTGCTTCATAGGAGTCATATGAAAATGAATTTAAAAATGATATGTTGAGTTGGTTCTCCATGAATTGAACCCTTTCTTTAGGAAAGTATGAAAAATAAAATTAATCTCTTTGGTGTGTGAACAAAAAGTCATCAAGTCTTCTTTTGAAATATTAGTAAAGGGAGAAAAAGGCGCAATGATCATGCATTTCATGTGGGGGGGAGTAATGCCTGGTCTTTTGTGCTCCTAACAATATATTCAGAGCTTGTAAAACAAAGGATTAAGTTTTTTTAAAATGACCAGATGTGTTTTGTTTTAGTGTTTGGATTAGACTTTCATAGAATCTGAATTTCTAGTAGGTGGTTGGGGGTGGAAAGGGGTAAGAATATTATTACAGTTGTTTAAGGTGTTCTGTTTCGAGACTAACAGCTGAGGCATGTAAAATCACTAAGACTTGATAATCTGAGACACAATTTGTGTTCTTTTTGATAATATCATCTCATGTCAGAGAAACAGGTTAGTATCATTTTTTTGCCTCAAGTATTGTATGGAAGGGCTTGGAGAAACCTGAGGGGAGGAATTTTATGAATTGGAAAAGTGACTTTTCCTACCTATTAGGAGACATACAGTAATAATAAAGGAATGCTATTTATTTTTATTTGTTATAATTGGTGTCACGTCCTGTTTTGCATAACAGAGTTACCAGTGTGCTAATGTGGTTTTTTTTTTGGTTTTTTTTTTGGTTTTTTTTTTTTTTTTTCCATGCATCCATGGTCACCTGCTAGCTTTTCTAACATAAAGATAGAATAATATTTTGTAAATTCTGACATCTTGTAGTTTTTGCAAACTGTATATACACGAGTTAAAGGAAAGCAATATCCCTTTCACAATATTTAACTATCAGGTTTATTGAGCATCCTTTATATTTGGACCTTTACTATTTTATTTTATTTTATTTTTTAATTAAGAGAAAAAGCTTTATTTCAACTACACAGCAAAGTGATCTACTGAACTTTTAAGCTTTTTTTTTTTTTTATGAAAGATTCTTTTTCTGGTGGAAGTAGTGCCGGTTTTTGGAATAAGTGATTCATTCAGCACCAAATTTTCCTGGGCAGTGCATCATGGCAAAAATTATCCTGTTTCTTTTCTTTTTATACATATATTTTTTTTCTGTAAATGATATGTTCCTTCTTAATATGTAGGGACTTGAGCACTCTTTTATTAGCATTAATAAAATATATTTGTACAAGTTACCACACGTCCATATGAGCATGTATTCAAAGACTTACGTTTTTGTTTGACATATTGTTATCTTAAGTTGTGTTGCTATAGTGCTCTAACTTTTTCTAAAACTGTGTCATCGAATCATAGAGTCATGGAATCATTAAGGTTGGAAAAGACCTCAAGGATCATCAAGTCCAGCCATCAGCCCACACCACCTAACTCACTAAACCATGTTTCTAAGTACCATATCTACACATTTCTTGAACACCTCCAAGGATGGTGACTCTACCACTTCCTGAAGAAGTCAAACCTTCTTTTTTCAGATAATTCTGTGACAAAATCCCCTTGAGGCAGAACTTGGTGGTTTTTAGTCTTGGAGAGCTCCCTTCATCATACAGACACCTCTTTCGAAGTTCTAGTAGAACACATTAGTGTGATTTCCAAATTGATTGCATTTAGGCATGCTGGATATTAATAGAAAAGAGTAGAGGCAGAAGTATTTCAATTGTTAGTCTAAGTTCTTGAAGCTTACTAATATTTTAAGTGGAATTCAATTTGAAATACCTATAAACCTTCTGTTCTACTTTTAAACGCTTCATTTCTTAATTTTATCAAACATGGGCTGTGCAAGAAAGACCACTGTTTGTCCTTGCATTCCCAAACCCTTAACAGTGGATGTTTTTGCACCATTTATTTCCTTGCCTCCATGTAAAAATATTGTGTTACATGAATAAGCACTTCCCAAAAGTTAAGCATATAGTTGGAGTGCCCAGTTGCTTGAACTGCCTGCAACTGATATCCAGCTCTTCTCTTGAGAGAGAAGCACCAAATAGCAAAGCACTGTATCTGTCAAGGCCAAGAGGAAGATACAGACTGAGACTACTGAAACTGGCTCAGAAAGCTTTTCAGTCATTAAGAAATGTTGAACTTTTCTTTTTGAAAAAAGAATTGCTATTTTTAAATGTCTTACCATACTCACAGTCAAATCATGCAATTTAATGATTTTTAGGGAGGGTTTTGAGCAAATTAATGTATTAACTAAGTTTTCTGTTACTTCCAGAGAAGAAACATCCCTGTGCAGTTTTTCTTTCTTGTTAAAATTTATTTTCTTAGTACTAAGTTCACCTCAACCTTCAAGAAACATCCCTGTGGATGTAATACATTTTTTCTTTGAACTCATGATGAAAATATCTCATTAGGTGTTTGCTACTTTTGTCCCTCCTACAGCAGTGAAGATTTCAATAGGTACTCTCTCTCTCCCATGCTTGTCTCTTGAAGCTAGTTCATTTATCATTAGCAAACCCCATCCTATAATGATCCTGGACAGATGTTGGTAGTTATTAGTACAGTTCAACTGGAGAACAATCTCAAAGGTGGATTCACTTTCTAACAGCCCTCACTTCTATGATTCTGGAGTTGTTTTTTTTTTTTTTTTTTTCAACGATACTATCCTGTATAAAGCTGCAAGCGTTGAAACATAGACCATGCATGTAAGAAACATCTGGAGGTTTTCTAGTCCAAACCTTTGCTTAAAGCAGGTCTGGTCAGAGCAGGTGGCTCAGAGCCCTGTCCAGTTGAGCTCTGAATAACTTCAGGGATAAAGAGTCTGCAATGTCTATGGGCAGCCTGTTCCAATAACTGGTCAGAATTTTCACTGTTCTGACTTTAATTGCAGTTAAATTCAAGCTACTTTTGGGGGGTTTTTTGGAGGCAGATGTGGAGAAGGCTTGGTAGGAGGAGAGGTGTTTCCTCCAGAAAACATAAAATATTTTAATTGTATCAGCGTTGTCGGACTTTTTGCAGCAGTTTATGTACCTTTTGTAAAAGTGTATGGCTTTTGAACTAAAAAGATATTTGTGATAGAGAAAATTTATATAGAGGGACATTAGAGAAATTTAAAAATCAGTTACCTGTGCAATTCTTTATTTTTATAGTGAAACAAAAAAATTGTCGTTCCATGTTCTGGTCACAATAAACCAATTACGGTGAAGTCTGAAGACCTTAGAAGGAATTTCTATAAAATCTTGAGTTACTGATGTTAGAACTAAGTCTTGAAAAAGTGTCTGGAGACAAAAAAAAAAGCTGAATAATATGGTAAATATGATACTTCTGCTGGAGTTGACAAGGTTTTATTTGAACTCATCTTTAAATATCTAGAATGAAGAAGCTGGTTTTTTGTAAGTGGAAAATTCTTAAAGTTGTGAGAAGCTGACAAAGAATCATGGGCAAAAATATAAAAAAGATCCTCAGTCAAGAAGTACCTATGTTACTGTAATTACTCATGTCAGCAAGTAACCCTCTGGAATTAAATCCATATTCTTCTTGTTAGAGATTTTTTTTTTTCCTGGCCATAGATAGATCTTAGTGACCAAGACATTTGGAAGCCAAAGTATACAGACCTTTTCTCTTTTCAGCTTTTTAATTGAAAATATGTGCTAAAAGTACAACTGTGATACTTGCAAAGTCTTTTCTTCTGAATGATGCTGCCCTCTGAATACTTGTGGTTACACATGGAATTCCCATGTGGTCCATGGAGTCTGGTATAGAGACAAGAATGGTACATGCGTGTGGTAGATGTCCACCTCAGGAAATACTCTGAAGTCAAACTTGGCAAATGTGGTTTAGTGAGTTAGGTGGTGCTGGGTTGGACTTGATGATCCTTGAGGTCTTTTCCAACCTTAATGATTCTATGATTCTATGATTTCTGAATCACAAGCAGAGTAGTATTTTAGATGTGCACTTAGGGTTGACACATTTTTATTGATCTAGGAGAAAGCACTTATCTCCCAATTTGTATGCATTCTTTCTCATACATAAATGTGCAGCATGTATTTGGTGATTTTTATATACATGTAGAGTTCAGGAACAATGAGTGAAAGGCAGTTTCTGTCTAATATTGCACCTTTTTTTCCCACTAGTAGTTTCTTTTTTTTTCCCAGTCTATATCCTTTGTTTTTTGTCACTCACAGAATACCATTCTAAAGTACTTCAGTGCACCATACCTTTTACAAATACATTTCTTAATAGCTTTTCAAAGGTCAGATTTCACATAACATGGTTTTGCTAGTTTTCTGATGTTAGTTTCTTCTAGGATATGTCTGAGGAATTGCCAGTTCTTAAATGCATTTTCCACAAGGCTGTAATGTTTTTCTCTCTTCTATGTCTTAGGTGAATTTGAAAACCAGTACCTGTTTTCTCTGTAGAAGCTGTCAGAGACCCCTTTCTTCTTGAGACTGAAAATGGAATTCTGGCTTGCTTTTTTGTGAAGCTGTATCTGATCTAGGGAAGTGAAATGGACCGGGAATTTGCACTCTATGTCTTTTACCTGCTTTTTAAACACTGTTTAAAAAGCCAAAAGTGGATGCTGAAGAAGACAACCCACAAGTTCTAAACCACAAATTTTTATGGAATTGATTTTGCAATTATCTTAATACATATTTTTGTGGAATTGCAGAATTTTTTTTAGTCATATCGTTTCAGCACATTTCAGATGAGAATATGATTTATAAAGAATATTTTTATTCTAGTTTCTTTAATAAAGACTATATGCCACTAAAAAAGTAGTTTTATTTTCTTTGTGATTTTATGCAGTTGTTGAAGATTTTGCAACCCTTATGGTGCTTATAAAAGGTATATTTATTGGTGTGTAACCATGTGCTGTGGTTTGTTCTTCTAAAAATGCATTTTAAAATGAGAGTGGGAAAGGCAGTTATAGAAGAAGTATTGTAGGTTGCATAAGGTGTTCTTGCTATGTGAAACTGGTACAATTGCTACAACTTTTGCTGCTACTGTTTTATTACATACAGCAGTCTTACGTGTAAGTGGTGTTATTTCAAAATTACTTGTGAAGCTAGGTAGGAAATATGATATCATAGAGCACATAATTTTACATGCTTTCTACAGGTGTTTAGGTCTCAGGACGTCTCCTGAGAAAAGGACAAAGTGGTAAAAAAAATGTTGTTTGTTTTAGAGGGTTGTGTGTGTGTGTTTAATTCTTAAATTCACTGTAGGAATAGATAGAAAAGTTTTAGCTATTGACTTTTATTTTGCATATTGTGTTTTGTGTGAATGTGACTTTTATTGTCATATTCCTTAATGTGCTGTTCTCATCTCCAAGTGTTGAAAACTCCTGGAGACTCTTCAGAATAAATGGATAAATGAATAGATATGAAAGGTGAATACAAAAGGAAAATTCTCTGGATATCTGCTCTGCTGTTTAACTGCTGTCACCATGTTAGTCTGGATTCTCAGTCTTTGCAGATATTCTCAGCTTGACTGTATGTGGCCTTAAACAGCCTGATACAGTGTCTAAGGTGGCCTTGCCTTCAGCTGGGGTTGTGTCAGGTGTCTTCCTGAGATGCTTTCCAAACTAAATTTATTCTGCGATTCCTTGAATATATTCAGTTGTTTTGGTTTACTTGGTCTGTGGAAAAGAATTAGTTACAAAGGGCCAGACTCGCATTTTTCTTAAGTTCCATGGATTTCAGATGAATCAATTGTGATATAAGCAACTACTACTGTAAAATAGGTGATGTTTTGCAGCTACTTTCTTTGTGTTTGTTTTTTTTTTTTAATTCAAAGGGTATTTTATTTAGTAAATGTTTATTAAGTCAGTACTGGAATTTAAATGAAGCAACCTTGCTTCCCAGGAGAAAATTGCTGTGACGTGCTCTGTGTTGTCGTCTTTTTCTTTTTCCCCACTCATTATGGGAGCTGATGTGCATGTTGCTTCATGGTGGTTGGGATTTCCTACATGTCCTGTGTCATTGCAGTGATTTTCACTCTGTCATGATATAGGGCATACAGCCCTTGGACAACTTTGTATGGGGTGGTGTTGTCTGTTTGATTGAAAGATAAAAGGGCAGTTGTTTGAGTAAGGAAGTGAAATACTCTTGTTTCAGTCTCATCCTTGCATCTTAGATAGTACAGGTTCTCAGTTCCCTTGTCTAACCACCTTCAAGAAATGTGCAGACATAAGTTTGAATATGTGCAGGGATTTAAATACTCTTCTTCAAGAAAGAAATAATTGTAGGCTCTCTTTTTCTGATGTAGCATGAAATCGAAGTTTGCATCTCTTAATATAGAGAGATGTGGATGCTATATGCATGTGGCAACAGTTTATTGGTTTGTATAATATTAAATGATGCTTTCCAAAGTAGTTAATTCTCTGCTTTTTCTTAAAGTTTTGAAGCTGTGTTTGCCTTTGCCTTGTATTCTGGTTAGAAATGACTTTAAAAAAAACCCAAAACAATCCAGATCCATAATTGAGAACCATAAAACCCCTCACGCTTCTGAAAGTAGTAAACTTCATTGAATTTCCAAGTTTATTTGAACATTTCATACTCTGAAATGATAAAAAGCTCATATTTTTGTTTCTTCTTAAAAGGTCTTCCTAATGTTTACCTTCAGTTGTAGCCAGAAGTCTTATAGATATCTCATTAAAAATTATGGGTTATCCAAGATTCATTAATGAGCACTCAACTTGAAGTAGCATATTTCTTAATAGTTGAAGAATTTGAAGTATCTCTGAGGAAATAATCACAGAATCACAGAATGTTAGAGATTGGAAGGGACCTCGAAAGATCATCTAGTCCAATCCCCCTGCTGCAGCAGGAACACCCAGATCAGATCACACAGGAACGCATCCAGGCGGGCTTTGAATGTCTCCAGAGAAGGAGACTCCACACCCTCTCTGGGCAGCCTGTTCCAGTGCTCTGTCACCCTCACCGTAAAGAATTAGCCTAATTTCTTCTTATATAACTAATTTATTATATTTTTGGCACAAACTCTTAATGTCTTATGGAAGCCTTGTGTTAATTTTATTACTTCAAATATTTTTTTTCTTTTTAGATTATGTTTATGGTAATTACTAATGCAGTCTGATTTTCCAAATTGAAAGACAGTCCTAAATTCCCCTCTGGTCTCATGTCTTCATGGTCTTACGATGTTAGCTCCTGCTCAATTTTATACTTTCCTTGTTAGATACTAATATTGAAAATTTAATGCAGAATTTAGGAGCTGTTAAGAGCTTTCCCGTTAAAAACCATACTCTTTTTCTGGAACAAGACTGTGAACTCTGTTCATGAAATAACAAACCACTAAATGAATGTTAACCACATGGATCATGCTATCTTTGTAGGAATTTTTTCCATTCAATTTTAATGTATAGTCAGCTGCTTTAAAAAGGAAACAACAAAACAAAAAAATCTGCAGAAGTTTTTCATTGCAAACAAGGTATTGCTATGAGGCAAATTACAGAATTGGAAGTTACAAAAATAAAACACTAAAAGGATTGAAGTGTCCATTGATTCAAAGGATTGAGAATTAGTGCATCATATTGTTTCATTCTTTTCGGAGGAAAAAAAAAAGAAAAATCACTACATCATCAGCTACTATTTTTAGAAATTGATATCTGACAGATACGCAAGAAGGATTTAGCCTTACTGCTAGGAAGGGAAGTTAGAATTCCTCAATCCCAAAAAAATAAAAAAACTTAAAATTTGCCAGTAGCTATTGTTTAATTTTTGTTTTGACCATGGTCTTTGGTAATGTTTATGTTGTTTTACATGCCAGTGATTTCCTGGCCATAATAAATGAAGAGTATTCCTCTGTTTATGATCTAAGTGTTATTGAACAGGTTACTTTTAGTGCTGAGATCTCAAGCAGGAGTGAAGTAAAAAATTGACGTTTTGGGGTTTTTTAAGAAAATTTTAGATGCCCAAAAATTATTTTAGTTTCCATTATGCTGTACATTCATATTCTGGTCTTTCTTGGGCTGCATATCCTTTGGGATATATGTATTCTGTAATCAAAAGTTTCTAACTAATGGTTTAGTAGCTAAGTCATTAAGATGCCGCATGCTGGTCCTGCAGCTGTAATTGGCATAGATTAGGAGAAATGTCTGTATCAGCTGAGTAAAATGAAGAAAGTTTGTTCCTGTTTTAAAGTTACTTAGAGGGGCTTGGAGTTTTGGCAGAAGAGTAACGAGGAAAAGTGCATGTGGGCTGGTTAGAACTTTGTAATAGAGAAATTTATCATCTGTTCTTTCTACTCTTTATCAAACAGGTATTGCCAGTATATATGCCTTCTAGATGACTACTTATTTTATAAATTTATTTATTTTTTTAAAGTCTCATACTTATCTTGGTTAGGCTTTTGGGAGCCTGCAGTTTTGGCCAAAGATTTATTCTTCAAATAATGTGGTCTATGTTATGTCCGGTGAAGAAACAGCTAATAAGCCTGTCCTAGGTAGAACACATTGAATGAGTCATTTAGCAAGCATAAAAATACAAGTAAAACCAATACATTGTCATAGGTAGGGGTTAACCTCTGACAGCATTTGCCAGAAATAAAAATGCAGCAGCCCCACCCTCAGCCAACTCCACACACACTGTTCTGACAAAACAAACAGCAATATGCTCTGTAAGTTGTTCCTTTAAATATACAAAATTCTGCAAGTAAGTTAGCTACCTACTCAAAATTACGGGCCAGCTAATATATGGTCCAGTTGAATGTGCCTGGAAAAATCTGTTGTGTTTGTTACTAAGGCAAATTTATATTTGATTTTTCAAGTAATAGATCAGGACTTGATCAGTTTGAATTCTTACTAACCAGAGGTAGACTTTAAGTGAATGAAGAATCCTTCTTAATTAAGTACTTTGTCTCTCTACCACTTTCTCCTTTTGGATATGAGGAATACTGGGATTTCTGGTGGGATAACAACATGCCTTTTCCTCCTAACAGTTGAAATGGGGAAGAGGGGCTTTTTTTTGCCCAGTTTACGTTTTCCTGTCTTTTTCCTTGTGTATGGCTCCTGATCTTCCTGTATATAAAACCATGATTTTGGCATTTCTGTTAGGTAAAGTGCATTTCACAAAGTCCTCATGGCCTGTGTTAAGCTGATGGGCCAGGCTTTGCTGGCTGCAATTTATGTAGGAAAGCTTGCAAGCATCTCAGATTGTTCACAGCTATCTGTGTTTGAATACATTAATCACACATTGCTATCAGTCATAGAGAAGGAGGTCGTGAGCAACCCAATCTGAAGGCAGTCTTGACCTGTTTGAGCAGGAGCTTGGATTGTATGACCTGCTAGTCTGAATTCTGGCCTCAATTATTGTATGATTTGATGAATACAAACTTGTTGATGAAATTTACTGAAAATGCAGCAGCTTTCATACTTGTGATCCATGAAAAGTTTACTTCTTTTCACAGGAGTGTGACTGGAGAGCTTCTCAGGCCTTTTAGGACAGGACTGTCTTGAGAACTGTAATGTCTAGGAAATGGCCTGGGCTGGATGACCTACTGTGTTGTTTCCAACCATAATTTCGATGAATCTGTAATTTTGAGGTTGACTTCTTTTTGCCCAATTTTACAGTTACTTACTTCCAGTATCAGGCATATTTTGAGAGACCACATTTAGTCATGGTAAGACTGTGTGGGTTGTTTCGTCTTTTTGTGTTATTTTTTAAATCCTTCTGCAAATTGTCAGCACTTAATATATTCTTTCCTATTCCGGTGCCACAAATAATGTTCGTAGTCTGTGAGGAAAGAAAATTCTGATTACCCATTTTGGAATAGATGATTGATTAAAAAAAGCTGCTCCCAAAATTGTTGCAGTTCTGTGAGAGGTGTTAGGCTAGTTCTGCTGTTGATTTATGCCAGAAATACATTTCCATCACTAGAATGCGGGGTAGAATTGAGAAATTGTATATTTGGTCATATTTTCAGCATTGTTATCAGTTAAGTTTATAAAGAATTCTTCAACATTTTTTAGAGCTAAATGCATGTGTACTTTTGAGGGATATGAAAGATTCCTAGCTAAAAATAGGCTTGATTAATTTTTTTCTGAACAGTTCTTTAAACACTGGTGTGGCCCTGTTCTCTTCTGCTTGCAGAAAACACCCTTTTCTTTTTATGCAAGAAGTGACATATTTTTGGAAAGACATTTCCGCGTAAGAGCTCTCGCAATAACACTCTTTGAAGAGAACACCTCAACCTTTGACTTTTGAACTGCCCTGTGTCAGTGTCCCTCAGGACTGAATCCGTGCTTTCTGTCCTAATTTGCTGCCTGCTTACTTGTGGTACATGCTAAGTTTGCCAGTTTCATTGTGATTTTTTTTCTTTTTGCCTACAGTAAACAACGCATGTAAACAAATAAGGATTTCTTTTTGGCGGACTAGACACTTAGCTTTGTCTTTGAAAACAGAGGTGTGTGTACATGTATGAATATATATTATACATACACAAGTATTAAGCAGTCCTTCCTGGCTGGTTGAGAGTCAGCCTAGAATTCCTGTGGGATCTCTGAAGAACAGGAAATTGGAAGACTAGCAGTTGGGTGCGAAAGCACCCTTGATACTATAGGGACTTGCTTGGGCTCTGTTTCTCTTTTATTCCATTTAAATGAGGTGTAGAATCATCCATAGGGTAATCAAGCTGTTACAGCCTTGAAATGCTTGTGTTAAAATTTGTGGAAAGGCAATCCTAGGTCAAAATAGTCTTGTGATTAGTACCAGACTTATGAAAACTGTATATGAAATGTGATAACAAAGATGATGGGTTCAATAACAGTTTGTTCCCCATTTTTATTTGCACCATACAAACTTTTTCTCTATCAAAAGTTACTTCTGTTTTATGTATACATAGGTTCTTATAAATTTTCTTGTAGGGGTTTACGTTTCCTTCCTGGAAGTCTTCGCTAGTATTTAATACACATTTTGCCTACAGTCTTCTCTACTACCTTGTGTCAGTGCTGCATTTGATGATCAATTAAAGTATTTAGTCACTTCTTAGAATTTTTTTTTGTATTTTATAGATATTTTTGTTTGCCTTTTATTTTTTTTTAAAGCCTCTCCATTTTATCATACCTTACCAAAATTTCTTTAATTCCTGTTGCAGTCTTCTGAACTTGTTTCAGTTTGTCTTTCTAAAACGCAGTGCTGAATATGGAATGTACTTTCTCCAGTTGAGACACAACCAGTTCTGAGACAATGGGAATAACATATCTGTCACTTGAGGAGAAAAATCTTCTGTGGTCTTTTGAAGTAATTGCTGTGTTTCTTTGAAGTAACTTTGCTCAGAGCCTGTAGGACCTGTTGATGTGTTACATAATGGATAGGTAAAATACCTATTTGCCTTTCTAAAGCCTCTCTTTCTCCAACTGACTGCTGTGATTCCTACTTGAATGCTGCATTTTGCAGTGCCTATATAAATCACCAGTCTGTTTTGGATGACATTTAATGGTAGGTAGTGTGAATACATTTCTGTTTTCAGTTGTTTGAGCATTGGTGTCTGCTTCAACAGTGGTGTTCTAGCTATACATCTTCCATTGCTATAATTTGTGTGTGCATGTGTTATTTTTTTGAGTTATATATTAAAAGCTTCGAATGTCAATGGAATGCATGAATGTTTGACTGGTTAAAGTTAACATTTATGCGAAAAATACCCAACTACCTTCTTTCTCTCAAAAAAATAAAACAACACAAAACCCAACCAGCCCAAAACCATCAAAACCTCTTGCAGTCACTGAAATGATACGTAGTCCTTATACCATATGTAAATATTGGACAATACTCTTTTTTAATTTAACCAAATCTATCCTCTTACACTGCGATAATGATGATTTAAACTAAGTTAATCAATAAGAACTTGGAAATTCATTCATTAAACTTTGGAAGATGTGTGTTTGAATTGAAGTCTTTCTTGGTAGTGATTTTCAGCAGTGGATATAAACTGAAGTGTCCCCTTCTGACAGTCTAATACTTTAATTTGGAGATTTCTCACAAACCCTTTGAATTCTTCTGAGCATGTGCTTTCACATAATGAAAGTTTCTCAATCCTATAGCCAATTTTAACTGAAGTCAATTAACTTTACAAACATTTTGACCTTCTGTAAAGACCCTTAAGGTTTTTTGGATCATGTGTCATTTATATATCAGAATGGTATTTTTTTAAAATACGTACAATACCCTTCTTTGAACAGCTATGTATATCTTGAGTTACTTTCATTAGCTGAGTAACTTACCCTGCATTTTTCTAAAAGGAACTGCAATTTAACTATAAATATATCAAAATGCCACAGAATTCAGGTCTACAATTCAAAAATGCTGATCAGTTTGTAAAATCTAAATCAGCCCCTTCATGAAACCTAGGGAAGGACCTCTGTGGTAGCAGAAAAATATCCAGAAATTCACCACAGTCTTCTTCTAAGTTGCATTTTGTGCTGATGTTGCCAGACAGCTAAGAAGAGACAGGAAAAGCAGGAAATCTTTTGGATTTAGTCACAGTGCTGATTTGGAGAAGCAACTTGACAATGGAAAATATTTTTATATTTTAAATCATAAACACAAAACTACAAAGTACATGGTAGATCATGACTGCATTAAATTTCATTGTCTTCATAACTAATGAAGAAAATTCTTCTTTTTGGAATCTGATGGTCAGAAATCCTACTTCCTGGACTTTTTTTTAAAAAGTTTATATATATCCAGATGAGGTTATTTGTTGTTTTCAGTACCATTTGTTGAAGTACTGGGGACTTGACTGCTATACTTGAGAGTGGTAGATATAGCTTTTAATGTACCATCTTTCTGTTTTCCTATCTTGGAAAGATTTTCTACATTCTTGCTTTCAAAATATGTTTGACAATATTGATGGACAGTGCTTATCTTTTCCCTTGAAGATACTAAAATTCCATTGTAAGATACCCAATCTTGTCATTTATCTTGGTCAATTAAAAGCACTTCTTAAGAGAGATCTTGCAGTTCTAGCCCTTGCATCCTCTATGTGAAAAAGTTCTTCTTTAATTCACTTAATCTTTAGGAATTAGAATTAGGAAGACTTCATCCAGTCAGTCATGTCCACAGGTTACCTAGAAGACTGAATACTCACTTCTAAATGAGAAGGTGGTGAGGTTATGAAGAGCACATAAATGAACTAGGTAGCAGTTGTATCCAAGTGAAGGTCTCTACTCATCTGTCATGTAACTGAAGTACAAATATATGAGTTATTTTGTCTTTTAATGCCTAGTTGATCATAAAATCAGCACGTTTCTCTTATGAGACTGGCCAATTAAGTATACCCATTTTCCTGCAGTGCAGACCATTGTATTACTTTGTACTGACAGGCTTTTAAGGTTTGACCACAGTGGTTTGTTCTACCCGACTCTGTCCTTTAAAACTAACACCATACCTTTGGTTTTACAAAGTTTTTATTGCTATTTTATGAGTAAAGGGGATATAAAAATTTTGTGGTTTTGGTTTTGCTTTTAAATCAAAATTTCTGCTATATTCTAGTACCTGTTGAAAGATGGATGACGATGATTTTGGAGGATTTGAGGTATGTTATTTGTATGACTCAATTTTGAAACGTAAATATTTTCAGCTCTTTCTGGAGGAATTTGTAAAATATGTAACAATATTTTTTTCATGTTTCTAGGCAGCAGAGAGTTATGAGTGTGGAAATGGTGAAAAGCAGAATATATCCCCTGCTATTGCTTGGGCAGCATTTCCTACAGGTATTGATAAAATTGCTGTGAAAATTGTTTTTAATGTATTGCTGTTCTGTATTTACTGCAAATATTAGTACCCAGAAGGGTGTATATACACAATAAAAGAATATGCAGCAGTGAAAACCTAGCATAAAAATGTTTCTGAGTAATTGTTTTGGGAAGCTGTACTTCTCAAACTTTCTTGAGGAATGAAAGAGGAGTACAGTTTATCCAGTTCAAAGGCTGATTGGCATCTCATGGGAAGAAGAAACAGAGCTTCTTCACTGAAAGGATATTCTTTCTTTTGAGTGTGGAAGGTCTGTTGCAAATTATGGGAAACCATACAAAAGGCAAACTTAAAAATAGGACTTGAACATATTGCTTCTTCCATTAGATTTCTTTGTGATAAAGTCTTCTAGTTGCTTTGAGGGAGGGGGAAGAGGGGGAATGATCTTTTTTTACTCTAAGCAGTTTGAAAAGTTAGAAGCTGAAACATTATGGAGCTAGTTTTATTAATTTATATAAATTAATTTATATAAATTTATATGGTGCCTGTCTGGATTTTAAGAAACTAATAAAAGCTCACTGATAGTGGATAAATGTACAATATCAGTAGAACGAAAAGATTAAGGAGGTGTTATTAATTGACAATTGATTTTGTTGTGGGAATTTAGTTTAGATTTCACTGCTTTCACAAAAAGAAAAATCAATTTATCAGTATCGGGGGAAAAAAAAAGCAACAATGTTTTATTCCTTGGTCAGGTACTAAAGATTTCTGCCTGTTATTATATTATTATGCTGAATAAATTGTGCAAATGAATTATAGTTTTAAAAATAAGACAAAAATTTGTCCTGATATGAGCTCTCCATAAATTATGTTCTTCAAATATTTTTATTTATCCATCTCTGGCACTACTGGCTTTCATCCATTGTAGAATAATTAGTTTTATTTGTCATTGAAATAAAGAAAAACAAATAATAAGGAAACAATTTTTCCTAAATGCTATTTATCTTGTAATTTTGACTGTTATTAAAAAATACTGCTTAAATTCATTAGCATATTTGAATGTGTTTGATTAAATTAAATCCAATATAGCTGTGTGGTGTCCATCTCGTGAAGTCTATTATAAATCTAATAAGATGTGTAGAATTTAAATGATTTCTAAGTAGCATGGAAGTTTTTTTGTATGATTTGGAAGTGAGACAATTCTTAGGGTAGATTATACCAAGGCTTTTTAAGTATTTAAAGATTAAAAGAAAAACCCTTGCGTTTAGGATATTTTATTACTGTAAAATCTTTACAGGAGTTTTTTTGTGCAAGTGTTTCTATGAAGAAGTTAACTTATTGCAAGAGGCAAGATTTTAATAGGAACAATCAAAATGCTTGTTAGGCATTGACTTGTAAATTAATGTTTTTAGTAACAGAAATAACTGAATTGTCTGCCCAATGTTACTTATATGTCAGTTATTCTTGTCTTACCCTAGAAATTTGTCAGTCAGTGGAGTTTCCTGAAAAATGTCAGAAATTCAAATGTATTGTGGTGCTATTGAGATTATTTTGATAAATTTGGAGTGTAATACCATTATATACACCCAAGATTTGGTGAACTTTATGGAGCAGGAGTACATATCAATTTTATATCTTGCAAAGAACAGATATGCAGGAAAAGTTATAAAACAAAACACTGAAACCTGTTGCACTATTTCTCAGCATGCAGGAAGAAATCAGAAATTATTTCTAAGGCCCCAGTGTTGATTACAGTGAGCAGTTTTGCCCTTGAAATTTCTCTTGGGCTTCTTACTGTCTTTTTGAATGTTAATTTCACTTTTTCAGTAGACTTGTATGACTTATATGACAAAATGTTATTGCTATGTACAAATGGTCTTTTCTATGCAGTACTACAAATCAGAAAGTATTTATTAATTGTGATTGCTGGTTCAGAAAGGGAGAAAAATAAGAATTTTTACAGCAGAGGTATTATACCATTCTTTCCCCTTCCACCAGGACAATTACACTCTAGCAGTGTCACCCAATAGGAAAACACTGTTTTTGTTCTTAGTGGTAAAAGTGAGAACAAATTTATTTATTTTTTCTCTCTCATGGTTGCAAGTTTGTATTAGAACCCATCATACCAAGTGCTGTATAAACATGGAAATAGAAAGTATGGCTGCTCTGAAGACCTTAGCTCTGTGAGAAAGTATACAGTATGAGTGTAAAGGAATTAGTAAGTAGTGAAAGAAAAATAGCATGCATTTGTGCAGTACTGTTACTTAGATGTCTTTGCTACTACGTTTGGCAAAGTTCAAAGACCTGCCTGTTGTATTGGATCTATTCCTTCTGATTGTTTAACTGAGGTAGAAACATGTAGTCGTTCTTACTTAGCATCGCTAAGTAAGTGATAAATTTCCTTTTCTCTTTCCAGCCTTAACATGAGGAAGTACTAAAAAGAATCACTACTGTATCCCAGTGTCTGGGCTTTGAAGAGATGTGAGGGAGTGTCCTGGTTTCAACTGGGCTAGAATTCATTTTCTTTTTAGTGGCTAGAATAACACTGTGTTTTGGATTAACTATGGGGTTTGGTATGAGCAGAATGTTGGTGATATACTGATTTTTCAGTTGTCACTAAACCAAGGACTTTCCAACTTCCCATGTTTTGCTAGTGTGCAGGTGCACAAAAAGCTGGGATGGAGTATGGCCAGAGCAATGGATCCATATTGGCCAGTGGGGTATTCCATGTCATACAATGTCATATGCAGTATATAAGTGAGGGTTTGCTGAGAATTTCTTTTCTGGGATTGCAGTTTCTGGATTTTGCCTCTTCCAGGATTGCTAGCCAGAAATGGGCTGAGCCTTGCTCAGTGGGTGGTAAGCAGTTGTACTGTTTAACACTCGTTTGTAAATTTTCTTCTTCTTCTTCTTCTTCTTCTTCTTCTTCGGGTGGAAGCAAGGATGGGTAGCCTGGGATGAATACAGAGAAATTG
>NW_010130777.1:624-6426 GCF_000699245.1 Pterocles gutturalis | reverse complement strand
GACATTTTCTGAGCTGTGAGGTGCGTGGGTGGCAGAGCTGGGGTGCGGGAGGGGAGCCCCAGGGGGCCCCACCACCGCCCTGTGCATCCTGCCTTGCCCCAGGCCCGTGGGGATGGCCACCCACCTCTGGGCTCCCGCTGCTCCCCCAGGACTGCAAACACAAAAAAATTGTATCGGATTTCAAAATCTCACAAATGAAGCTTCTACAGTGGCTTTTCAAGGCAACATGACCAAATCACATGTGTTCCCTGGGTCTGTGTTTGCCACCCTCTTTAGAAAACATCCACGATATATGTGCAAGTTGAATATATAGGCTGAATTCCCAAGTTCCTTCTGAAGCAAATAAATCCTCCTCCATCAGGACGTGGGGTGAGCAGGGCCCGATCAAGGATACGACGATTAGCCCTGGGTTCTGCAGCGTTATCACTGTAGTCTCCCGCGCACGCCGCTGCTGCGCGGCACCGCTGAGGAGCCAGCCCCCGGCTGCCTCAGGATGCATCGATGTATTTAGCAATACGGACCTCGCCTCTAAAACAAGGATAATACTTCTAAGCCTCCTTTTCACCCTGTGAGGATAAATGGGATGTTGTGTGTAAGATACTCGCCCCAGGACCCACATCCAGCTGGGTATGGGTCACTGGCTGCGGTCTCAGGATGCTGCTGGGGCTGTGGGGGTCCCAGATGAAGAAGCAGTGATGCTGGTCCCCAGCCACCTCGACAGGCAAGGGTGGTGTGGGGAGGATTTCTCGCTGTGCACATCATGGTGGCTAAGAGGGCTTTTTTCCCATGGTGCATGGTTGGGTGAAGTCAAGGGGATGCTGCTGAGTGAAGGGAAGAGCTCTGTGTTTGCCGCAGATTTGTGCTTTGGATGGAGGAAAAAACAAAGGGAATAATGCGTGCTGGTTTCGAAAACGCAGTTATTATGATTCTTTATGAAATGTGGACTTTTTAAAAAAATTATAACAAAGGGCATCATGACTCTGTTTCTAGCAGCTATATCAAAGAGTAACTGCACTTCTTTAAAGCTACTTTGAAAGAGATCACATGTAAGAGGTATTAGGATATTAGGAGTGTATATGTGCTTTTTGCTTTTTAATTTACACATACAGCTTTCCAGTTCTTGGATGCCATTAATGTTCTTAGCCCAGAGTTACTCTGTTTAAAGAGCTAGGTTTTCTTAGCCCTTCTGACAACATGGGCTTTGTGAGATTTGAGTGAGCAGATCTCACCAGCACATTTTTACTGTAAGAGCTTTTGTTTAGAGGAAGGCATTGGTGGCTCAGATCTCACAAATACGTGAAGTTACCTTCTTTTCAGACTGAAATAGTTACCAGTTCAGGAGCTGCTTTCTTCTTCATTCTTTAAGCGCAAGACAAAATACAGGGGAAGTGGGATGGTTTATTCAAATAAATGGTGACATGAAGTAGCTTGTGAACTAACCCTTCCATCGAGCAGTGCCGTGGCAGGATTATTTCTGATGACTCATCAGATCAGATAATCTGCAGTGTGTGGATAAAAGGGGACACAGGACTCCGGGTCAGAACCAAACCCAGAAAGCCACGCATAGGAGAATGCAAAATGTGAGGTTAATGTTGTGTTAAAGGTAAGACCTGAAAAGAGCATAGCAACTCACTGCCCCCAAGGAGGGATTTTTAGGCTGGGATTTTTGAAAGGACCAAACAGATGTTCAAAGGGAGCAGAGCACTACATCCCCAAGGCAGCCTTTGAAAATCCAAACTTTAGTAGTTTTGTTGGACACTGCATTTATGAGAGATTCTGGCTGAAGAAGCGTGTTTTAATTGCAGAGTAGCAGTTTTGCCCGTTTACATCAACATTTCCTACTTTCTTAGAGGGGGAAGTTCTGCTCCTGAATAAATAAATGTTATATGTGGCCCAGAACGGATGAGATTTTCTCCATCCCTGAGAGCCAGGATGCCGCACCCAGGGGCAGTGTCCGTGAGCAGGCTTTCAAAGGCACCTCCAACCGAGTCCCGCTTCTGCTCCTCCAGCCTTGCACCCCAAACTGCCCGTGCGCCTCTCACACTGCAACTTCTTGGATGCACCAGGAAAAGGCACTGAGGGGCTTTTGCCAGGGGTTTTGTGCACACGTCATTGGAAGCCTCACGCTGAAAATGTTTATTTCTCTTGGTACTTGGTGGTACAGTGCAAAAATTAGTATCTGTAGCCCCAGAAGTATGTGACGTGCTTTGTAGAGCAGTCATCCTTCTACAAAAGTCCTTGGCATGGCTGTAGCTAGGCCTGTTTTGGAATTCAGCAGAAACCAATTGGTATATTCTGCCAAATATATAATGAACGTGCAGAGCTGACTGTGGACCAGCATTTCCTTCTAGCTTTTGAAACAGCGACCGTTGCCTTTCTGCGCTCCCAACGAAATCAAAGCATCATGTCATCCCTCGCTTGTTTCTAAGTGACAGTAGTCCTCTGTGCCCTGACAAATCTTGCTGGCAGAAGCCTGGTAGCTCCAGACAAGGTCCTTTGAAAGAGGTGGGAGGGGAGGGAGGCTCCGTGGGCAACTTTCCAGCAGCAGCTGTGCACTAACGGCATGGGAGTGTGGGAGGCTTCTCCCGGGTTAGTAAGACAGTTCAGCAATGCAGTGAATGTGCGCTCCCCGTGCATGGCTCCTATTGACTTCTTTTTAATTCTCTGACCTCTGTCTGACCACGTCCGTCACCCATACGCAGCTGGATGAGGAGGGGGAACAGCAGCCGGGCTGTACCAGCGTTCTTGCTGCGCTTGGAGAAACACGCAGCGCTCTCCTGAGGAAAGCGTTCAAAGCAGGTAATGAGGTGGCAAATTCTCCTTCTTGCCGAGAAAGTAGTTTGGAGGTGGGTCTTATTTTAAAGTACCAACTCTCACTTCTCAGGGAAGTCATCGCCACTAATTTGCCCAATGGAAGTATTAAACAGTAACAGCTGAATGCCAGTCAAAGGCAGTGGTGATTGCTAGGGAAGTGCCAGGAGAAGACAGGAGTTTCATAGAATCACAGAATGGTTTGGGTTGGAAAGGACCTTAAAGATCATCGAGTTCCAGCCCCCCTGCCATGGGCAGGGACACCTCCCGCTAGCCCAGGTTGCTCAAAGCCTCATCCAGCCTGGCCTTGAACCCCTCCAGGGATGGGGCATCCACAGCTTCTCTGGGCAGCCTGGGACACCGCCTCACCACTGCCAAGGGAAAAGCCCAGGGCAGCAAAGCAAAGGAGGGTGAACCCCACACACAAGAAGGTTTGGATGAAATTCTGCAGACTTTGACTCACAATTGTCCTGGAGCAGGGGCCTGCAGATGAGATGCTGAGCTGGAAAAGAGAAGGATGACATTAAGGATGGTGTGGGGTAGAGGAGAAAACTTGAAGCAACCCTAAGTGAATAGTTGCACGTACTGTCCCACGATTCCCCATGCAATGCTGGCCTGGCTCTCTCGGACCTCTGAGTTCAGCCAGAGCTGTGGGTGCTCAACCCCCTTGGGACTAAGCCCTGCCTAAGGAAGAAGGATGGTTTCTGCCCCACTGGAGAAGGGTAATGAGAGAGAGGGACCCGTTCAGACTGGCCAGGCAACTAGGGAGGGTTGAAGCCAGACAGGGTCTGAATTGCGCCTGTTGCTCATCTGCCAGGTCGGGCTGTTAATTGATCAGCCATTGTCTGGCTTGCACATCTCCTCAAAAAGCCATGCTCCCCTTTTTAACTTACCTCCTCTCCTGCTTTGTGCTGGTCAGGAGCAGGAGTAACTGCAAAACTTGGGTATGTGGATGAACCTCCAGCAGGAGAACCAACTGTCCTTTCCCACCCAGCAAGGCTTTTCGACAAAACAAGGGACTCCAGCTAGTAAAGCTCTTCCTGGCTAAAACACCTTATTAACTTTTACTAATTTCAGTATGCTTTTATACAATGTGTAATTAAATTATGAAGCTCCTTGCTGTAGGATGTTATGAAGGCCAAAATGATGAATAGATTCAGAAAAGGATTAGGCAAATTCATTCTGGCTATGAAACATGACCGGTTGGATACAACTTCCAACTTAAAAAATCCCTGAACCTCTGATTGCAGGAAGCCCTTCCGGGCACAGGGAAGGTAGCCAGCAGAGGAGTGCAGGGTGGGAAACCAAAACTGCAGAAACCGACCCAAACGTGTGCTGTGACAGAAAAGTCAGATGTCTGCAATCTGATCCAACTTAAAATGAGATTTAATATATCAGTCAAGAGGATCACCTTTTTGGTCTTCAGAATTTGAATTTGCAGCATGCCGTCAGTCACTGGCCTCCAGCTATAACCAAGATTAATACCAGCTGATGTGTGTATGCCACTACTATGTTGATAATGAAATAAAACTTTCCCTGGTTTATTTGTCTTTCCCTCGAGGAATTCAGTCTTTCAGACCTCTCTCGCAGCCAAGACTACTTTTTATAATGTTTATTTAAGTTTGCTGGCCATGAAGCATCTAAATAGAGTTTCATAAAAAAAAATCGTTATACGAGAAAGATCAGAAGCGTTGCATGGTATTTCTATTTCTTTAAAGGGGGTATCACTGACATGCAGACAGGCTGTGGCTTGACATTGTATGTTAATAAAAGATCATCCATGACACATTCACCATCACAAAAATAATATTAGATAACTAGAAAAATTAGCTTTTAATGGGATTTAATTTCATTTGTGTTGTATTATTTTGACTTTCAGTAAAACTTTCTGATTTTCCTTGAATGCAAGCAAACACTTTGTTACATTAGGCTCTCTTTTTTTCTTCTTATGCACCCTGCATTTAGCCCTGATACAGGCGTAGGATTCACCAGATTATTTTGCATTAGAAGAGTGCTATCTTTAGCAAGAGCAATTAAAGCAAAGGGGCTGCAGGCCAAAGCACTAGAGCTGTATAAGGATAGCACAAGCTGTAGATTAAGCTATATATTAATCACTCAGTTCCCTACTTGGAGCTATGAACAGTGAATTCTTTAATTTCACGTTGCATTTTTAAGGTAGTTTGTGGTTCACTAAACCCAATGCATCGGGAGGTTTTGTATGTAGATATTAAAATGGTGGTGCTTTAGGAACTGCTCTGGTGTTTTGAAAACCAGCTCAGGCAGCCTCCAGAGGCGGGTCCAGAGAAAGGGTGCAGAGCTGCTTTTGGGGATGTTCTGGCCCATTTCTTTAAGCAAGCTCTTGTGCAGGGTTGTAATGAGCTGGTTTTATTTCATCTACACCCTAACCTGTGCTGGTGGATTTGATGGTGTGATTCGGCCAGGAAGGTCTCCCTACCCACTCTCCTCCATGGTCTCTGGAGGTCTCTTTTGTGCACAGGATGCTCTCCAAATTAGCAGGTCTTTGACCTGGAGGATCTTCTCCTTTGGAGGAAGGTCCTATTTTTGACTTTATTTGAATTATCCTTATCGGGGGACATGAATTATCCTTCAGCTCCTTCTCAGCTCTCAGAAGCTCCCTGTCCCCTCAGTCACACTTTTATCTCCCTTGTTCTTGCTGCACATCCTCCCTAGGAGCTCTCTCTGCAGGTGGGGAAGCCTGCAGCATCCCCTGGGAGGTGCTGGTCATTTCAAGCCAGGCACCAGGGCAGCTGCCTCGTGCCCAATGCCTGAGCAGGAGAGGGGGTCCTATTAATGTTACTTTGTTCAGTTGATCTGGATCTTGTAAAACATGTGCTTTCGAAAGTCCTGACTCCGACCTGGGAAACAGGTGGCCCCTTGTAAGCCTTTTCAAAGGGAATTCTCGTCTGCTGTGTAATTTCCCCCCCCACATTAAATATAACTCAGCATGGAGCACCGCCTGTAACTATCATG
>NW_010130777.1:0-593 GCF_000699245.1 Pterocles gutturalis | reverse complement strand
GCATGTCGGTTCATCAGGGCTCTGCGTAAATGCAAGAGTCCCCACTGGGCACCTCAGGCTAAGGGCCTCTGCCTGCGATGTCTGTCGTCTGTGTCCTTGTTTCAGCTGGGACAGAGTTAACTTTCTTCAGAGTAGGTAGTGTGAGGCTGTGTTTTGGGTTTGTGCTGAGAAGAAGGCTGGTAAGATGCTGATGTTTACAGTGGCTGCCAGCACAGTCAGGGACTCTTCAGCTACTCTGCTGTGCCAGTGTCTGCAGGTGCAGGAGAAGCTGGGAGGGGGCACAGCCACAATTACTAGCCTAGGCTTCGACCTTGGGTTTAGGACTGAGACCCAAACTGGCCAATGGTCTATTCCATACCATGCACGGCATGCCCATATAGATGAGGGTCTGTCTGGAAGTTCCCCCTCTCTTTCACTCAGTGAGTTGTCTCTGTCTCTCTCTCTCAGACTCTCAGGCTCTTCTGTTTTCCAGGATTGTGGTTTTGGGACTCTCTCTGCTCTGGGATTGTTAGTCAGGCTGGGCCTTGGTCGTCAGGTGGTAAGCAGTTGCACTGTCTATCACTGATTTGTATATTTGTATATTATTATTACTA
>NW_010130776.1:2622-3138 GCF_000699245.1 Pterocles gutturalis | reverse complement strand
CTGTCACTGTGTATGCATTTCTACAAATAGTGAATGACATCTGTACTCAGCTTACACTTGGGCAACTCCTACTAAGTCATGACACCATCACGATGCCCAGGTCATGATGGTATCACACCCTCTCAGTCTTGAAGCTACCAACCACATTACACAAAGCTACACAAACCCAATGCCTTTCTACTTATTTCAGTTTTGCAATATGTGGAAGTTGTTCTAACTGCAGGTGTTCCCCCAACATCTGTGTCAAAAATTAATATGTATTCATGACTCTGGAGCTCCCTTAGAAAGTACTTTAGTCATTGAGAAGCTTGAACCTTGTCCATATTTAAGATTCTTTAAAAAACATGATTACTAAATTTTTCCCTTTTCATATTATGAACTTTTTAGTGCTATGAAGTTAGTGCTGAGATTAATGAAGATTCTACAGTGTGGAGGACTATTCACAGATGCACAGCTGGGGAAAAAAAGGAAACCTTTGAACAAAGGAGCTACTGGCTGACAGCATGGAGCAGGGGT
>NW_010130776.1:0-2572 GCF_000699245.1 Pterocles gutturalis | reverse complement strand
TGGAAGTTTTCATTACCTAAGAGTTATGGCTTTTCTTTTTCCCTTCTTATCATGTATCCTCTCATTTGTCAATCACCTCATGATCTTCTGACTTACAGGAGAAGTCAACCTCTGTACCAGTATTCTGGATTATTTTATAATGGAGAATTATTTAATAATGGGGTATGTTTTCTCTCTACCTGTCTCTGTTTTGGGTGATCTCAGTGAGAAGCTAGCAAGACTCGAAGTGACTTGAAAATGCGTAGGTAAGTGGAAAGGGAGAATGAAGGTAAGCTACAAAGGCTCTTTTGAGGAAAGGTAATGTATTAACAGCTTCCTTCTAAACACAAAACTGAGACATGACCATGATGGCAGGATTAATGGATGTTTCAGGAGAGTGTGGGTGGTAGAAACAAGACTGTATTTTGATTTTCTATAATAGAAAGCGAAATTAGAAAATGCAAGACAAAGAATGGTGTTCTAAAATCTGTTTTCTATAGACTGATGAAAACTGAGGAAGAAAAAATCCACACATTATTAAGCTGAATTATATTTCTATGACATGTTTGAGGAATGAATGAAGAATTTTGTAGCTAGGTTATTGAATTCACTTTCACTGCAAGCATATGTTTGCCAACATGTCAGTGCTTCCTGGGCTCTCTGTATCAGCTACTTTTCTTCCGAGTGTTGTCTGTGATCCTCTTCCTTTCCATTACTGCTTGTCACCTGGTAGTGACAACTCTTGATTTCTGGGCTTGCTAAACTGCAGGTTCAATACCAAATAGCCGGCTGGTCAAGGTAGTGACCTTTGACAGGCTGAACAGAAATGCTGTATTAGATAAGGAGTGCCGATTTGTTTTTCTCTAACCCAAAGGCAACCATTATAAATCTAAATGCAACCATTATAAATCTAAATGCAGATATTTATGGCCTGTAAGAACTGTAACACTGGTTAATAGAGAGTTTTTTGTTTGTTTCTGTTTGTTTGTTTTATCCAGACTATTAATCAAAACTTGTCTTCTATCTCCAATACATTTTTCATCTTGTCTGGAGATTACAAGTACAGAAATTAAATGCTTATAGCTCTATAATTTAAAAATAATGTATTATATGCTTTCAGATGTAGAAAAGGCATTTGTTCTGCATATGCATGCTAAATATGCTACAGTTTTATATCTCAGATCACCTACAATTTTCTCTTCTCTCTGCTGCGCTCCCCTCCTCTAACTACCACATTGGTAGCAGGGCTGAGTGCATTCTTATGCCATAATGGGTTTGGGTATTTTTCGGTTTGCTGTCAGGAGAAGCAAAACACAGAAGGAAACCTGGGTACGGGAATGACTTTGGTAGAACTGTCTTGTAGATGTTTCTATGGATTTGTTTGTTTGTATGTCAAGAATTTGTGAAAATAATAGTGAAAATGAGAAATTACCTAATATATCACGAATCTGTGAAGGGCCCTCATTCAGCTCCTCTGAGATTCTTTCCTTATTCCTCACGATCCTGCTGGGCAGTGTGAGTATTTCCATTTGCAGCTCTCCAACGAGTACACAGTGAGAAACAATTACACAGGTAGCAATGATACCACTCTTAGATGAAAACAACCTCCCACAACCTTACCTATTAATTTCATCAGACATTTTAGTCTTCTTCTGGTGTTTCCAAACATTCAACTAGAACCAATTTGAAATGGTAAACAGAAAACATAGTGGGTTTAGTCGCTGCATTTTTTAAAGTCGAATAACACTAAGCTAAATCAAAAAGATGAAGTTTCAGAAGAAAAAAAACCCATGCTTAGTGGAAAAATATGAGAAATTACCCCTTGACCAAGTCATCTGGCTGTATAGCTACTGTGTACACATTTCCTGAAAGCACATTACTTCTTTGGGGCCTTGAATGTTTTTTCTCCCAAGCACTTGGGAAACTCCAGCTAATAGAGAATGCAACCGCACTGCTGCCGGGAGTACATTAAACCCATCCTTTGCTCTTTACAATTGCTTCCCGTAGAATATCAAATCAAATTCAAGGTCTCAGCACTTATCTGCAGTGCTTAGATACTCAAGGCTATATCCAGAGTGGTGAGCACAAAGCATGTGGGAGCTTGTGTGGCCTGATAACATCCTGCCTTCACACCAGGGTAAGAACAGGGCATGCGGAAAGCCCCACTTACTGCTCTACCTACATTTCCACAGGAAATAAACCTGCATGTGTGGAGGAGTAGAAAGCAGTGGCTTCAGATGAAACACAAAGCAAGACAAGGGCCGTAACCATATGCGGATACAAGACTGAAATTCTTTCTGATAGTTGCCTTATTTTGGAGGTAAAGACCACAGGAATAACTCCCCCATAAACTAAGGAGCATCACTAAATTTGCAGCCCAATACAAAAGACATAATTACATGCTATCTTTAACAAAACTGTTGACACAGATACATGCTTATCAAAAAAAAAAAAAATAAAAGAAAAAAAAAAGAAATCTCTGACAACAAAATAGTCCATTTACTCTTCTTTTGGAAAGACAAAGTGATTAAACACTACAGTTGAGGACACCTTGCTCTGCAGCATGCAGTGCTCATTATATTTCATACAGTTT
>NW_010130775.1:22757-22970 GCF_000699245.1 Pterocles gutturalis | reverse complement strand
CGGAACGGCCGCAGGAGGGTGCGGGGAAGGTGCGCAGCAGCCCCGCGGCGCTGCGTGGGAACTTCTGGGCGGTGGCGGGAGGGCTCGGAGCCAGGCTGTCACCTGCGCCCTGCTCCCCGTTCCTTTCCCCGCCGCTCGGTTCGGTTAAACCGGGATCTTGCGCAGGGTCCCCGGGCTGTCCCGGCTGGGTAGCGAGCGCCTCGGGAGGTGGGT
>NW_010130775.1:0-22625 GCF_000699245.1 Pterocles gutturalis | reverse complement strand
TGTTGTTGGGGCGGGGAGGGGGCAAAGCAAAAAGCATGACGTGAAGCTATGTCTATAAAAAGCAAAGAGTACACTGGGTTCAAAGAAGACATCAGGACCAAGCCTTCGGTTCAGGAGTGAAACTGTCAAGTTGGTTTGTGAAAGCAATTAATTGCTGTCTCTGAAAGACATTAGACAAAAAAAAATAAAATAAAAAAATCCAACTCATTTGTCAGATTACTTTGTGTGTGTTACAGGAGTTGGGTTGCAGTTGCTCCCTTTAAGTAGTAGCAGAAGTATAACTCTGTTCCTGGAAGCATTCAGTGGTGTTACTTAAGTGGTTATAGAGTGTTTTTTAACAGGTCTGGGGAAGCTGGTGCTGAAATAGTGGGGAAGAGACATGTGAAGAGAGAGCAGAGGGGGTGGGCTTATATCCCATATGTTGAGAGTTCTCTTGGAGCACTATTAAACTATCAATAGGAAAGCAAAAGAAAAATTTATAATTAAAAAAGATCTCACTCCTAGTAAATTCTGTTGGCATCAAGTTAAATTCAGTATGGTTTTTTTTTTTTTTAATGAGCCAGCTAAGTGAAATTAATTATGAAAACTGAAAATAATAGTTCTGGGTTCTAGGTGTGTTTTTCTGTGTAGTGTGCAGTATTTAATGTGTAACACTAAGGTTGGGGTACTTAATTCTGAATTAAAATTCTGACATGTCTACATTAGCAAATTATAAATCAGCACTAAGTTTGATGGAGCGCTGGTGAAAGTTGTTCTAACAGACTCTTGTACTTCATTAAAAATGTCCACTTTTAAAAAACTGATCAGGTCATCCTTTAGTTTTAATGTTTGTAGGATAACATATTAAAATTATTTGCCACGTATGTATAGGTTATAGGAACTATCAAGCATTTCCTAATTTTAGTCCTCTTTTACAAAGATCCGATTGAGAAAGCCTCTTTTTTTTCCCTGACAGATCTCTTGGAGGGCATCTGTAAGACAGGGGGGGATGAATGTTATCAAATTGCTTGAGAACAGCATGCTGTGCTTTGGGAGCAGGTGATTTTTTTAGGTACTGTTTTGGCCATACTGTTGGCTTTATTTTGGAATGACTTGGTTTCTGTTAAGGCCATTGATATAATATTAGATAATGATTTCAGACTATATTTTAGTCAAGATTTGTGTGACTGGTTAATTTTGTTAGACCTGTTCTGACTTGAGATTTAGCAGGCCTGTAGTGATGTTTTTTTCTCTTACCTGGAGTTGTCAGAAATTTAATTGGGTTTATGGCAGTACTGGAGTAATGCAAGTTTTCTGGTGAGATGGCACTGGCTCTACTTTGCCCAGATTTCTTGCCATTGGAATGAATTGAGGCTTAATATTGTCAATGACTTGTCTTTCTAAGGATTTTAGGGCATCTTTAGCAACTATCACTTTATTCCTGGTGTTTTATAATTCATTTTACTGGGCAGTACAACATACTAGAAATTCCAGCTGAGATCCGGCACTTGGATCCACATTTATCATCCCACATTGCAAATTTTATGACAAGAGGGAGTAGTGGGAAGCTGACAAAGTGATAATATTCTGATATAGTAATTCTATAGGCTATATATCATGTCAGTGTACCATATATTACAGCAATCGTACGTAGTGCATTTGTCACAGATGGCCATAAGAGCGGGGGAAGGGAACTATGGGTGCCTCAGGTAGGCTCTCCTTCGAATCCATGAGAGCAACAAAATTTTTATTTGGATCCTATTGAAACATTAATGTGGGCAGAGGAGAAAGGAATAATTTTAACAAGTAGTTTGCACTTCATGCTAAAATCTTATTGAGTTAATGATTCCACTGAAGTAGCCAAATCTCATGCTTTCTGTTCTTAGTAGTTTCTTTGGTAACTATTCGGTCAGTGTAAGCTGGGTGAAAATCCTGGTCACTTCTCTCTCCCTGACTGCTTAAATTTGAAAGGTGCAAGTCACTGCTTTGTCACAATTAGTCAATAGTTAATCAATGTATACAAAATATATTCAGAATGTAATCAGGAAGAGAAAGCACTTTAATTTTTTGTCTTAACAGCTGCAACATTGTGTTAAATTAATTCTTATCCGTAGCATAGTCTACCTTCTCCAGCTCTATTTCATTAGAGTGAAAAGGCAATGTGTAGGTAATATAATGGATATCCTAGGATTTGTTTTTTTTAATAATATGAAAAAAATGGTTGCTTCTCCATTTATTTTCCCAAGCACTTGTGACTTCTACTTGACAGGATTTGAAACCAGGATTAAATGTATGGTGAAGGAGATGCAGGAAAAGATGAGCTAGAATGCTAATAGGAATGCTTATATGTACTTACATCACAGGTTTCAGTCTGCTATTCTGGATTGTTCTGATGTAAAAGTTACCCTTTCTTCCAGAAGTAGAACTATTAATGAGCTAAAGATATTCACCATTTTCTTTGAGCTGTTAGTTTTAGTCATCAGAAGCCTAGAGGGCCTGTCAGAAATGTGCCCTGTCCTCAAAATACCACATGTAAGGAAAGTACCCAAGTAACACAAGAAGTGGTTTTCAAATTTTAGTTTGCAGGCCACTAACAATTTTCCAGTGGAATCAGTTTTCCATTTAAATCTTGCTGTCAGTAGGCCTTTTGTTCTTCATTATGTAAATTAGACCTATGGGAAGTCATTTGCATATTACAGGTTGAAACTTAACTGTTGTAAAACTTGAGAATCCACTTTAACTTTCAGATGGTTGGCTTATGGTGCGCGGATGTGTAGCAACTCTATTGAAATTTGTGAATGGAAATCAAGTCTCTCCAGAGTTGTCCTTTTCTCCTCTGTTGTATATTTGGCAAAAAATGTCAATATCACAAGGTAATGAAGTTGAGGCCTTGGAATGTTGTTGTAATTGATTACTCCTCATGTTCATAGTGTATATAAGATTTGTTCTGTAACAGAAATTTAGGGAGTGATTTGGAAATAAAGAAAATATTCACCTGGACTGACAATGTAATGTAGCAATGGAAGAAGCAAAATACAACCTTATGATGCCCGAGGAGAGAGGGTTCTGAAAGATCTAATAAAGTATTGGCATCATCTTGCAGTAACTTACAATGAGACATTCTGATCACTCATCTTCGAGAAGAGGTAGCTGAAATTGGACCAGGTGCTGAGAAGAGCTAACAGGATGTTCTGAATATATAGCGAGCCTGTCTTGTCATAGAGACATAAGGGAGATCCTGTTTTGTTTGACCAAGTGAAATGAAAGCTGAGTAGGATATGGGTTCCATCTGCAAATTCAGGAGGGGATCAAAAGAGGGGAAGCAGAAGCTTGTCATGTTATTGCTGGCATGAGAACAACTGAGTATCTTCTACCCTTAATTAAATCTTCTTGCAGAAATTTGGAGAATATCACCCTGTTAGAGCACGTGGGTTCTGAAACAGTGGCAGGAGAGAGGTGTGGGGAAGTACTGCAGAAGTTTTGAGATGCAGTTTGTCAGTTTTCCAGAAGGGATCATATGCTTAGCAGTGGTATGGGCCCAGGGAAATAGTTGCATTTAGCTTCTGTCAAAGCTTTAAATGTCATGCCATGTAGCATACCAATCCAGTTCCCCTTCAATTTGTTCAAAATGCAGCTTCAGAAACCTTTCGTTGTTTTTTGGTTCTTGCCAATATTTAACCCCTCTCAAGTGACTTCTCCTCTTCTACGTCAGGTTTAAGCTGCTTGTCTGAGCCTTAGCAGGCTAAAGCCGTATTGTGTGCAGCCTGTCTCTCTATTCTTGTTTCTTTTGCCTTTCCTTCAGCAGCCCTCTAGGCTGCCTGAAGCAGGAGATTAATCTCTGCTGCTCTCTCATTCCCCAGTCTGTGTGTAGGACTGGCTCCCTCTCTGTATGACCTGACACACTCTTGTAAATTCCTCCGAAAACATGTAATATTTAAAATGTTTTCCAATCATAGCCCTTTCATAAAAGGAATATGAAAGAATAGGCAGTGTCTTTTTAGACGTTCTTCTTTCACCCTGAAATATCGAGAGCAGCAAGGAAAGTATCCGCAGTAGCTTATGGAGCTGAAACTCTGTTAATAATGACGGAGAATTTTGAAAGAAAAGGAAAGACCAGTTTAGAAGAGCTTTAGTCTGGGGCATCTTCTTCTTTTTATCTCTCTGTTTTTGTGTGGTGCATATGAAGATGTAATTTTACTTTTGTGTGGCATGCCAGCATCTTCAGTGGAACTACTTGCCTTTCAGATAATAGCGAAGGCTTCTATTTAGCTCTCAGTTGTTCCTTAGAGATGTCTTTCGGAATAATCCATTAGCAGCCATCATAGAGGATGTGCTGTACGCTTTCTGGTTACAGACAAGATGACGAAGTTTGGGAAATACTATTCTGTCACTTGGCGGGTACTTAGGTAACCCAGTAATGAGTTTATGTCTTTGAGTAGTAATGAGTTTGCTTCTAATACAATTTTATTTAGTAGAAAGATACTTTAAATGGGTAATTTTAAATGTTGTAGGTTACAAATGGAGCAAGATAAGTGCTACTAACCCCTCTCTCCCCTGGTGCGTTAGAAGATCAACAGTGGCTGTAATGCTATGAAGTAGAAATCCAAAAGGCATCAGACAGGATGTCAAGGAAGCTTGGATGATTTTTTAAAAAAAATCTCACTGTGTTTATGAAATTGCTTGCCTCCTCTCTGTCTTTTTGTGTCCTCACTCTTGATTACTGTGTACTTTTCTGGTTTTCCTTTTTTTTTTTTTTTTTTTAAGCAGGTTCTCCTCCTGTTTGCTTACTTATCACTTTATTCTGCCTACTCCTGTGCCTTTTAGTATCTGCATCCCCAGAGCTAAGGCAATAGGAAGTTGAATGTTGAATTTTTAAGCAAGTGGTACAGATGTGTCAGACTTGTAAGTATACAAGGTCTATCAGTAGTGTATTTAAGTGTCTGTAGGTAACTTACCAAAAAATGTATATTTTGAATCGTACTATACTGTTTTTTATTATGATAAGACTTCTGGACAGGAATGTCATGGAGTGTTTAGTATTACTTTTGCTTAATAAAATTTTATCTAGGTTGTAAAATTATTTAATTTAGGATAAATTACATGAGGGAGAGAATAAACACGTGATTATTGCCTCAAATAATTTACAATATGGGGTCTTTGCTATGTAAAGAGTAAATTATGTTATCTATCTGAAATGCAAATAGTTCTATTGAAATTTATCATGTCATGGGGAGGGAAAATTGCATTTTGTAACAAGAACAAAAAGGCTCTAAGTGAACTTACTAATTTTAATTTTTAAAATCAGGTATTCTATATTTATCTTTCTCTAATCTTTGTGGTTTTGAGACTTGTTTTTGTTTGTTTGTTTGAGGAAAGAGAATAAAAGTGATGAGGAGCCTACCTCAGATCAGTCAGTAACAATTTTTCCGTAATGTTATCACCTACTTTAATACTTGCATAAGTTTTGTAGTCCTATTTTGAAATTAGTCAATGTCATAAATAAGCTAATGAGAAGTCTGTATTTTTTTTAAAAAATGAGCTTTATGTAAATATGCTTCTGGATGCTGGGATTCTTCTTTTAAAAATGTGCTTGTTAAAGTCCTTTGAAAAAAGCTTCTCCTGCTTTGCTTTCAGGTGGATTTACAGGCTAAACGTAGTATTTTAGAGTCCCCCTCCCGAGTCTTTAAGAGTTCAGTTCTGTCACTGAAAGGGAGATGTATTCTCCCATTGACTTTAATGTGTGCAAGATTGGATTCTGATAGTCCAGTAACTGTATAATATGGTGGTGTTCCTCCGATTAGATACAAGATTAATCTTAAAATAATTGAGGACAGATCAAGACATTTTGAGAAATCCACTACAGTGACTATGAGATCATGTGAATTATCGGTTACATGTAAATCTTACTAAGGATGATGGATAGAAATCCCAGATAGAAACAGTTGTAACAATACACCTTTTGTGGTCTCTGAAATTAATTTAATAAATATTTTGGAGATTGACTAATATACATATAATGACCTTTTTGTTTAGGTCAATGTAAAGTCTAATATATGTTGGAGATTAGTATTGATCAGAGTATAGCCAAAATCAATCTTGCATTTTGAGGGTCATTACACTTGGAAATAGGATGCAATACAAAAGATACTGCAAATGTTAGGCTGTGGAAGGCTTTTACAGTAATCACGGAAAAATAATTTTTTCCATGGTTGTACTGTCCAAAAAAATTGACAATCTGGTAAAAAATTGGTTGTTAGGTAAGTAATCAGTTAAACTCCTTACATCTTTCCTTAGTTTGATGGATGATATCCAACCTTCTTGAAGTTGGTATTAAAGTTGCCTTTTGCTTCAGTGGGAGAAGAATTTTGTCCTCCCTGTTTGAATTCATGAGCTGGTGTTGAGGAAAAGGTTTACCTATGTTTTAGAAATACTTTTTTTTTAAATGGTAAATTGTTTTCTATCTTCACTCCCTTCCTTAGATGTTTTGCTCGAGTTCTATCTGTGCAGTTGGAGAAGTACATGTGTAGAGAAGTGAAAGAGGTAAATTACAATACAGTGTACCCTTCAAATGTTGCACAGCAAGCATAATCGATTTCACTGAAGGTCAACTAGTGCTACTTGCTAAATAAGAAATGCTTGAACAGAACATTTTATTTTTATTTTCATTTTAATAGATTTTTTGTTTTGCTTGGACTGATAAAAAGTCTCTAGCTTGGGTACCACGTTTAAAAATAACCTGGTGGAAATTTTGAAGGTCTTGCCTGAGAACTGATAGATTATGCATTTATATTTATGAGTAGATACATATTTATAATCTTAATTATGTGTTTGAATGCAAATGGAAGTTTATATATGCATGCACATGTGTATCAGATTCAGGAACCCTATAGCATTGTCCTTGAAAATGAAAGCCTTGTATAAATGCAAGCTATTGATGTTGGAAGTGATCTTCAAAGCTGCTCCATTTAAAGATATTTAACTGTTAATAATGAGCTACATACCAGATATAGCGTTTGTTTGTATTTGAGAGATCAAAGTGCCAAGATTATAGATAGCAGTTTTCAGGCTATGAAAGTCCTTTTGCCAGAGCAGGCCTTCTTATCAGTGGACTTCTCCAGAATTTCTCATAATAGTTATCGACAGAATCTGCAGTGTGTATATTAATAAATTCACCTTATTTATTCCTGGAATAACACTTTGGAATGTATTAGCAGGGATTTTTAGAGAGAGGACCAGTATGTGACACTTTTTGCTGCACTGAGAGTAATACAGTTGCTCTGTATTTAAGGCAGGCTGAGCCAAAAAAAAATAATCTGATAACTGTTTTTCAGACAAAAATTCTTCATATAATCAGAATGAACCTATTTTTAAAAATTATTCAGAAAATATCACTTTTATTGTAGAAATATTTTTCTTCTTACTTAAATATTTTGGATGAAATTTGCAAGAGGATCATTTTCCAATTGACATTCCCACATAGGATAGTATTTAAGTCAGTTTTACTAATTAGAAGTTTGTCTGCAACCGTATCGTAATGCTTCCTGTTCTTCTGTTTCAAATGCTCACAAAAGAGAATAGAATTGAGTTAAAGAGTTATCATTCTTCAACTTCCCAGAAGAAGGAAGCAGTATAGTAATAATATCGTAATAGTAACATTCTATTTTGTGATGTTTGATTTTTTTTTCTTCAATGGAACTAATGCATTGTGGTTAGAAAAAGTAATTTTCTGTTGTGCTTGACCTTTATATTAACACTTGCTTACTGTAGGAATTATTGAATAAAACACAGAACTAATCCACCTTGAGCTAACTAATCAGCGTCATGATGCATGCGAGTTCTTCACAGCAATCTGTTCTTCAGAGTATGGAATTCAAATGCTAATATATTTAGTAAATGAGACCTTTAATGCAGAAATGTATGATGAAAAGTGATGCAACCATGTGATTATTTTTTTTTTGAAGGGCCCGCTCAAAATGGGTCAGGCTTGCAGTGTGCAAGCTGACTTTGAGAAAGTTTGGAGATGGTCTGAAACTTGACCTATATTTTTGAACTGGGACTTCAGAAACTGGGCTAAAGGAAAAATCAAGCTTTATAAACTTTTTTCTATGCATAGAAGTGTTAATGTTTGGACACTTAATTCATCCCGTTCAAGCAGTTCATATATTAAATGTGCACCTGAGTTAGGGACTGGTTTATTTCTTCATCAAATAATCTTATTCACTAAATGAAGTTAATTATAATTTATATCTGTGTAATAGCAGAGGAGGCTCAACTGCATTAGTCAGGTGCGTGTCTGAAAATATGATGATGTAGTCTGAAAAGCAGTTCCTTATAATTTTTCATGCTTTGTTGCTTTTCCAGTAATGGAATTGAATACTTTTGAAGTAAAATGCTATTTTGCTTTTAAAAACCTGAACATTATTATAGCACTGAGACTGTGTTGCAAAGCAGTGCTTTCCTTGGTATCAGAAGTCTCCAGGAATGTTTTGCTTGAACTCTGCCTCCAACTATGTTAATATTCTGCAGTTTCTCACAGAGAAAACAGATCACTATCCAGATCTTCTGCCTCTTATGGGATTGCCTATTCATCACAGAATACTAAAATCATCTGACTTTGAGTCTGAATATTTTACAGGAATTTCAGTCTATTTTTACTTAGAAAAAAAGTGAATTTTACATTATTAAAATATGACGTCAGGGATGCCTGTTAGTAGTGTGGCTTGGTGTGTTGCCTTTTAAAGTACTATAATAATTCTACATTTCCAAAGTGGAAAGGTGGCTTCCAGAATACAGGAAAAGTTTGTAAAGGAGAAGAGCTATTTGCCCTTAGTTACTGTAGGTTTTGTTTTGCTGATCTAGGTTTTTCTCTCCTCTCTGCATTTCCCCAGACCTTTAACAATCCTCCGGTAAGTCCCAACAGCTCTTATTTTGCTAAACTCTCTGAATAAACAGATTGCCTGTCCTGTTTTTCTTATGTATGAGAACCTGTAGTGATCAAAAAGGAGGCTGATACTTGGGGTTTTTGGCACTGACTGCCAAAATACTGGTATTTGGTTGTAGTTTAGTGTTTCACATGCTGGTCTAGTCAGGCTTAACAAGTTTCCTGTACAAGGTCTGCTTTAAAAATGAGGAAAGTGGGTGTAGCAGTCATCCAGGACACAGAAGATGATGGCGTGATCTGACCAACTGATACCAAAGACAATGGAAAGACTTCCATTAGACATCCTCTTGGACCAGTTTTATGTACTCTTTAAACCGTTTCTAATCTATTAAATCACAGGGTTTATTAGGCAAACTTCCAAGTAACTGATTTTTGGCTTACAACAAATGTAGTTTTGTGCTACAAAAGTTTAGTGGTTTTCTGTTACAGTTTTGCTTGCTTCACCAAAGTTTTTAGGAATGCTTGGGATTATCGCTTTTTTTCATCTGGTTTCAGCAAGAAGAGAATTTCTTAGCTCTTTGTCATGATGGTAGCTGTTTTGGTGACCTAGCTGCTTAGTCAGCTTGCAAAATTGTTAGAAGCAACCTTATTTGGGGAAAAGAGCAAGTGTTTTACCCAGTTCTACTACAATCAACTTCATACTATGATTTTGCTGTATCAGAGGAGAAGGTTTACTTGTGCGAAACAGAGGAATTAAATGCCCCCATCTGAGTGCCGCAGCTCTTTGTGTGTGCTGGAGGTATAGCTTGTCATAGAAGTGCTACTGGTAAAACAAAGGCCCTTTTCTATTACTTTTTGTCCTACTTGCAAAATTCAAAGTACATAAGCAATTACTGTAATCATGTAAAAGTCAAATCAAGCTGTTCAACTGAAGTAATTAGAATCTTTTTATTGCTTAAGTTCTCTTTTTTTTTTTTTATTTTTTTTTTTAAGCTTGTTCTGTATAATCTTGTGGTTAGCCCTGTAAGCAGTTTCCTAATGTAATATTGTTATATGGACTGAACCACAACTTGAGGCTGGCAGCTGATTGCTATTCAGCACAGCAGTGTGGGAAGAATGGCTTTGGTTAAAATCGCTTTGTGAGGCATTTTAAAAATTAACTTTTGTAATTTTTGTTTGTTTTTTATGAACAAAGGAGGCCTTTTCTCTCAGAAATATAAATGGAAAAGTATGCTAGTGAGTAGAAAAATCCTTCACATACTTTAAAAGAAAGTTACAGTACCAAGAAGTACTGAGGTTCTGATTTCAGGCTTCATCAGCCAAATGATGCTGTTTGGAACAAATTCTGCCTGAGGTCACAGCTAAGACATTTATATAACTAGTCTTGTTATAAAGCTTTATGTCTTAATAGACTTCCAAAATAAATTAATAATTCAGAAAGACATCTGTTAGTAAATAATTTAAATAACTGTTTTTAAGCTGATAGTCATTAGTTACATATGTAATAATTATGAAAAACGGTTCTCCAATAGAAGATGATGTGTTGCAAGACTACAGTAAGAGAATAGATGAAAGTCTTCAGTATGTGAAACACATTATTCTACTTGCCTACTGCCATTAGTTCTCTTAACTAAGTGAATAAGCTTAAATGCTTTTAGTATTTAAGATTGGGCATGGCCACAAGCTTGAGCACTGAAGGATGTAAATAGTAGAAGGGACTAAGCTGCAGTTTAAGGTATATAAACATGTACAGTGTGACCAGTTCCTGATAACATTTGGATAATGATTTAAGGTAAGTTTTATTTTTCTAAATGGCATTAAGGAGGAAAGTTTTCTAATTTTAATGAAGATACCAAACAACAAAAAAAAAATGTTCATCACATACCTTGAAACAAGCTCAGCTTTGAACTTTGGATAGTGTTGATGCTTCTGCAAGGATTCATGTGGTAACATTTGGAGACTTCAGGTTTTCTTTGATGTATACAGACCTTTTGCATTTTCCTGTGGCACGAGCAAGGCTTAACTCTAGATATATATTCCCCGTATCTCCTCTAGAAACCAATATGGCCCATTATGGTTCTATTTTTCTGTTTGCAATTTCTTATTCACCAGAAATACCATTCTAAGTCAATGGAAACAAAACCTTGAGTAGTGTCATTTTAGGCTTACCTAAGTCCTCCACTTATGTACAAGTGCAGTTAATTACATTGCTGAATTCAGTATACTGTATACATTAAAATACGAAAGAAATAATATAGCACCAGTCATAACATGGGGAGACAATTTTTTTTAACTTTTTAAATAACTTTTAAATAACTTACTGGACACACTTATTTTCCTTTCCTTGATACATTACAAAGAAAATTCCTTCAGTTCTTGATACCTTGAAAAAATAATGAAATTAAATTTTTGTCAGTATAAAGGAGATTTTACTGTTTTCTCCTAACTGCTATTCATTGGTTAGATTATTAGCAAAAACTTATATATATAAAGGTGTTAACTTAAAATATGTACTGTACTAAAGTTGCTAAAAAGTGAAATCTAAATATTTTTTGTAGTTAGAAATGTTGGGGAATAGGAAGGAAGTGATAAGAGTATCTCTGGATCAGAGTAAAGTTGAAAATTCTCAACACTATCAATTAATTGATTCCTAAGAAAGAGTGAAAGAAAAAGAGGCAGCACAAAGTGATCTTTTGCTTGGAAGAGACTGTTGGCTCCTGTTGGTCAGCAGTTTGGTGTATTACAAGTCTGGATAGCTACATGATCATCATGTTTAACAAATTATGCTTTATTGCGTCCTGTAATCCACCTTTTTAGCATTTGACCTTCAGAGTATGTTGTGACAATGAATTCCACAAAACTGTTAAGCGTCTATAAAATAACGCTCCCTTGCATTTGAAAATTGCCAATAATTTTATTAAATGTCCTCTACTTTGTGAGCCTCTATTTCTCTTTCATACCCTTTTGATTTTATGGAGCTCTGTTCTAGCCCCTCTGTGTATGTATCTCTTCCACGATGAAAAGTACTTTTCTTATAAAAGTCACTGTTTAATCTCTGAGCATCCATGTTGCTATGCCCTATGTCCTTTCTAGTTCTTCTGTATCTCTTTGTGATGGAGTAAAGAGAAGAGCCAGCAGAATTTGAGCTACCAGGGAGCTGTGTGTTTTTATAAAGTCACGTTATGATGATCCTTAGTTTGTTATCTAAATCTTTCCAATTAAGCCTACTCCCACTCTGTTCCATTGCCAAAACCAATTGATTTTTATCTTCTGCTAGATATCACGGTGGCATTTTCAGAGAGCTGTCCTCAGTGACTCTAAAATGTCATCCTTATAAACTGGTATAGAGCCAGTCTCTGTTTATAGGTAATTGGCATTGTGTGTGCATATTTTTTAACACAGAACTTTACATTTATAGGCATTCAACTGTAATTCAACTTTCCACACTTGTGGTTGTGAGATACACATACACGCACACATATATGAATTCACATACTCCCATTTTGGGTTTTAGCATCAATATAAAAGCACAGACATATTTAATCTTAGCCTTATTACTGATTTTCATATGTCCTGTTTAATCATTACTCTGCCAGTTTTGTAAAACTGTTGGAGACTTTCTAATCTAATTTTGTAGCCACTCTTCCTCCAGTTAAAATTATAGCAGCGTTGTATGAGAGTTCATTCTGGGGTCACTGAATCTGAGATTTATACCGAGAAGCTTAAAAATAGCAGCTGGCATCAAAAGTAGTTTTTAATGGTCCCATATCCACCTGAACAAAATCTGCTATGCAGCTTCACCTGGAGAAAGGGATTTTTAGGGACCTTGGATTATATTTATTTTTATAAAGTTTAAACTTCGTAAGGGTCTGGATCTGCAGTTCTAACTTCTGCTTCAGTGGGGTGGAACAATTGTCCTTTACAAACAGTTCACGGTAATTTTGCAAGTTTTTGGAAATAATTGTCTGTTAGAGAAGATCCACAACTGCAGAATTTAATGGAAACCCAGTCTGCACAACTCGGTGAAATTCATGTATTCTCCATTGCACCTGGCTCTTGTTGCTGTCTCTGCAATTGCTGTTATACCTTGTGAAGATTTATTCAGAAAAATACCAAATGTGTTCATACCTTCTTGAAGCAGTTCCCTGTGGTTGAAGAGTTGCACATGGAGAAGCAGCACCTGTATGTGTGTGTTCATCACAGCTGCAAATGCTGCCATCGAAGTGTGTTTGGAAGCATGTGGATTTGGTGAAGGAGTAGGTATGTTCTGCAGGACACTGTATGTACCCTTCGTGAGTTCTCATCTGGGATTAGAGGGAAGTTTCTCTGTCTTCTGTGGCTGGTTTTAAATAGCAAAGTGTCAGGGACTTGCTGGCAACAGAGTGCTGTCCATGGGCTTGCAGTGAAGGTGAAGATTAGATCCAGGTCAAAATTGTTCACGTGCTATGAAGTGTTGGGATTTTAAGTCTTTTGTTTGAGAGCTCTGGTTTATTGTCTGTATGCAATACTAATACTGCTTTATGTCATACATAGGGCCTTTCAGATGTTCAGAGGGTTGTATCAGTGTTTCGTATGGTTACACCTTGGTGGTTGTGTGTTTGGATGGCGTTCCACGCTATGAATTTATAAGCACATTTAAAATATGGCTCTTAATCTCTAGTGGGTGAGGACATTCTTCTCTGTTGTTTTCCTCCCTCAAGTGCAACAAAGAGCCTCTGTTTGCTGAGTAAACTTCAGTAACAAGTTCAGCTGTGTCTGAACAACAGTATTAAGGAATATCAGACTCTCCAAACAAACCAGAAAGGATTGGGCCAGTTTTTTCCAGCTGAGGGGCTATGTTAACAGAATAAATAAAACAGAAGGGGAACAATGACCTCCTTATTTAAGTAAGCTAGAAGGGTTTTAAAAATGTGTTTCAAATCTGCATGACACTTTTCTTTTATAATGCAATTAGATCTGAAGAGACATACGTGAGATTGAGCCAATGTCACCCAGCCAGCCCTGCACTGCGGTGCTGCCAGCAGGAAGCTCTTGCAGATGAGAAGTAGCATTTGAGTGGGTTTCTCGTGTTTTTTTGTTTTGTGTTTTGTGTGTGTTTGTTTGCTTTTAAAGAAGTGTTTCTTAAGTACCCAGTATTTATTTGCTGTGACCTCCTGTGTGATATTGATTATAATTAGTGTTGAACTAGGGTACATCTGTGTTTCATTTTAAAAAGAATGAACTGGAAAGCATTGCTTAGGCTCGTTAAGTAATTATGCTTTGTTTTCATACTGAGAAAAGTTCCATCTTGTTAGGAGAAGAACCAAATGTCTGCATATTTCCTGAAATGGTCCAATTTACTGTGTGTGAGTGCTTTTAGCTGAGTTCCAGTTCAAACACTAGTGGTAAAACTCATTCTGAAGATTTTTAATAACAGTAGGAATACATGTAGGTGTAATCTTTACTTGATTTAATCTCATCTTCCAGCTATGAAGACTTGTGCTTCTTGGTTTGCTGTCTGTTCAAGCTGTTTGTTGTCTGGGGAGCACAGGGTGAGAAACTTCTCTTGTAGGTAAATAGAATCCAAAACCTGAGGGGGCTGAGGCTAGTGCCACTTCTTACCACTGGCTTCAGAAGGAGCCAGGACTAAGCTTGAAATGTTGCCTGTTTTCCTCGTGGGTGCCACTTTCTCCATAGATCCTTATCTGAAAGAAAAATTGCTGGGAAAAGTAGAGAAATTCATGTGTGTTTTTGTTGCTCTGCTTGTCCTGGAATCTGATTTATGTGAGAATGCTTTTTGCTTGTTGGCGTTAGAAATAAAAATAATTAAGATGGAGAAACGAAAGAGTCTTTGAGTGTTTATCATGTGAGAGATAATTAAAAAATAAAGCCATGATTAATAATTTAATATTTATTAAATTACATTGAACTGGGGCTGTAAGAGGAGGAAGGATATAGCATCTTAATTTCTAAGATACAAAGACGAAAGGAATAGTTTTATTTTATGGATGGACATTTTTCTGCAGGAATGGTTGTTTTCCTGTTACATTTCTGTCTGCTCCCACTTCTTTTAGACTGTAACAACAAACACATTACCTGAAGGTATAATGTGGCATAACCTTAGAGGTCCCTTGTGGTCCTCTGTGGACAAGATGAACATCTTACCTTCACTTTAAGCCAACCAGAAGTTGTACAGAGGGTGCCGAGCACTTGTTAAAACCTCAGTGAGACCTGAACCGTTTTCTGTTAGTGGATTGTTCTTGCTACAGGTTTCCCTCTGCCTTTCATACAAAATAGGATAAAAAACTGCTGAACTTTAGTCCTGTTCTACCATTTTATTATCTCAGATGATTAGCTGACTTCAAGTTAAGTATTCTGTGGCAAGTTTGCCAGGTTGGTCCATTCCTGACATCTTGCAGAGGCCAGCATTTGGCAGTGCTCCCTCTTCAGCCCCTTGCTTCACTTTCTCGGTTTTTCTTGATCATAACCTCTTGGTTTCAGGTTTTGGTGTTGTGTGGGTTTTTTTGTTTGTTTGGTTGGTTGGTTTGGGGTTTTTTTTTGTTTGTTTTGTTTTTCCCCTCCTCATTGCTTGTGGCACTACTGGAAGTTTCTGGGGGCAGCATGTTACCCGTGAGCCATGTGGCAGAAAGCCCTAATCTGCTCCAGCATTGTCCCCTGTTGCTGCAGGGCAGAGCTGGGAGCTGGGACAGGCTGAGCAGTGACCAGAGCTGCAGCTCTATTAAAGCTTGGGGTCACCTGAGCAGTATAGACACATTTCTGACAACTTTCACACCAGCTATCATTCACAGTCACCTGGGGAAACCCACGAGATAGCTCCTGTCATTGTGCTCCAAAGGTGGAAAGCACTAGCGCATGGTCTGGCCGTGCTGTCCTCCCTGCAGCTGCCTGAGGTGGGGTCCGGGACCCTTCAGGGCTGCCTGTGCCCCTCCGGCTGGCAGAGATCTCGCTGCCATTTAATTGGCATCCTGTATCCCCCGGGGGCCATGGCCAGCTCCCTCATTGCCTTGTCCCTCGGTGCCTGCAATCTGCAGCACATCCCTCTGCAGTACCACGCTGCCGTGACTTGTCATGTTGGTCTGCTAGCATGGACCGTGTCCCTTTGGGGGTCCTGTCAGCAATGCTGTCCTCAAGATTGTGTTTCAAGATATGTTTATCAGTTTAATTTGCTTAAAATCTGCCATAAGGAGAAATAGGCCATGAGGTCTCTCTTCCTGGGAGGAATTTCCACCAGGCAAAATCTGTCACAGAGCATTAGTTGCACACTGTCACGCTGTGCTGCTAAGGGGAAGAGCAAGTGAAACTAAAATGGTATGAAAACAGTTTATCTCTTTGTTAAAATTTCACTCAATCTGTATACTACGTGTGCTTTTCGGAAGACAGGATCTTTCAGGAACCAGACTGCTCTGGTCAGTGCTTTAAATCTTGAATCTCAGGTCTCTGACTGTTTTGCCTCTGCAAAAGTTTTGATGTTGCATGAAATTATGACTTTGGATGGGGAGTAAGGACCAAATGAAGTCTTAGCATTTGGAGCCCCTTTCCCACAAAGTGGGAAGCCACAGAGTACATGGATTTAATACACCAGGATGGACTCACTGACCCTGACAGACATACGGAATGCTGCTGAGCCCTTGAAGTTGTCTTTAATGATACAATAAGTCTTAATGCTGGCTGGTGGTTATGCAAATGTAGGGATAAAAAAATGCATGCTTACAAGATCTAGATACACTGTATCTATTGTTTTTTGACTAGATTTGGCATGCGATAAGGTTTGCATACTTGGACTCTGTAGAAGCAATTTTTCTCTATGGTTTCAAAATACAATAAGCGCTGATAACAGCCAAGCAGTCCTTAGTTTTCCCCTGGAATCTCTTAAGTTAGTTGTTCTTGAATCAATTCTTTGTGTATGTGGGAGAACACTATTTCACATTCATAACAAAGAGATTGTGTATAAAGTTCTAAAGGGTAGATATGTAGGTTTGAACTTGTCTCTTTTTTGAGAAATTTTCCTCTAATATTTAATACTCAATGCAAATTTAATAACTGAAATCTATTTTGTTTGTACAGATGTGCACACCAAAAGATCAGCATACATAACCGGTTATTGGTGTTTGGTAGGAGGAAGACTAGGAGAGAGTGGATCTGTAAGGCTTGGGATTTTTTTTTTTTCCTTTTCCAATCCATTGTAAAATTGATGCCATACAGTTTAGGCAGAACAGTTAAGCTGCCACCTGATCAATCCCTATCCCTGTTTACAATTAAGCCACTTCTTCATCATTGGTAAATATTATAAATTATTAGGGACAATTACTTTATGTTTACTTCTGGATTTTGGAAGGCTGAGAATAGCAAAAGGCCAAGACCAAAAGGGTCTGTTGGTTCCTCTTAAAACTAAAGAAAACCATCACCACCAAACAAACAGTCCAGCAGTATTGTTTACAATTCCACATCTGAAATTCTGTTTGATTTATCGTTTAATCAGTTCTTGATCTATTTTAGTATGAGTGTTATGCATGACATGTTTTCTTCAAACAAAAATATTTGTTAACACTTTTTTTTAACTGAACAATCTCATATCTTATTAAAATAGTCTTAAAACCACAGTTATTGGCATTAGGTATATTGTATTTTTTTATATAATTGCATGTATTGTTGACCTTTCTATAACATTCTCAGAATCAGTGTCACACTAAGTATAAATCTGTGGGTCATCCTTTTTGGTTGGTTGGCTTTATTTTAGAAGTACCATTAGCTTTCTCTTTGTGCATTGTGTTACTTTGTAATCTGTCAGACCTTTCCTTTCTTAAGGCAACATTCAAGGCTTCGGGAACTCTATCAGCATTTTTTAATACTGGGATGAATGCTTTCTGCTTCTGAAGACTTAAAAATATTACGTCAAGTAGTTGTTATTTAGTAACCTATTTCTTAATAAATAGAACATCATTATCACAGTAAAACACCGATACATCATTCTACTTCCTTAATATACAGGAGAAATATCTTTTGAAAACTGCCTTTTGCCTTGAACAGAATGTCAAAAGGTACGAAGTTTTTAACTCTGAACTCATTGCTTGGTAACTTAGGCATTCCTTTCCAGGTAACTGCAAGAGCATCAACGGAGCATGTGAATTTCCGAAAGGTGCTTTCATGACCAGGCTAGACAGGATAGTTTCAACCATAGCCTTAACAATTCTTGTTGGGTTTTTGTTGTTTTGTTTTTTGTTGTCTAGTGAAGCTTAATCTTAATAGATTTTTTTTTTTTTGTTTATTTTGTTAAGTGTAAATTGAGCTATGATTTAATTTATCTTTTTCTCAAGTCTAACTGTGTTACTAAATTGGGTTCTGGTAGAAAGTGGAATATGGAAAGAACATAACATTACAATGGTTTAGGATCTGCTTTGCAAATTCCCTTTGAGTTGATTAGAGAAGACAGCTCCTGGCCCTGAAATCAACATGATTACAGAAGTGATTTTGGTTGCTAAGAAATGTCACAGCAATACAAATGTTTCAGTTAGAAAATAGATTATCTCGTTTTAGTTAAGAGATGAATTTCTTCAAAGCATGCTTTTTATTTAAAAAGGGGTGATTTATTGTAGCATCTATATATTCTAGTAAAAATCCTGTGGATATTTTCATTATATTGTTGACACATTTGAGAATATTTGAGATGATTGAGAATATTTAGGATTATTTTACTACTTTATATCTCATGTTAATTTCTCACTTTTATTTAGTGCTTTTAAATAAGCATTACAATATTTTAACTTATTAATTAAATTACATGTTCCATGACTTGCAGTACTCTATTATGAACTTGTAAGGAAACTGTTTTATTGCTGGTGTTTCACTACTATTTGAGATATTCCTAATCTGTCTTTCTCAGGTAGGATGGTACTATCTTTTTATTGGAAAAACCGAACTTGGATACTACACCTGAACATTGATACAATTAGTGCAAGCCCAGTTTAATTTTAGAGAAAGCATATTTTTAGGGTTTTCTTTCCTGAGACAAATCATAGTAAGAAAAAAAATCTGTGAAATAAATCCAATCACTTGGTGAAAACTAGCATATCATCAAGAGTAAATCTTATGAAATCTCTTATTTAAGACAAATAATGTAAACATCTTTCAAAACTTTGATGTAAGAAGTTGCAAAATATTTAAATATTTAGGCATCTCATCAGTTGGACATAAAATCATTAACTATGGGATTATGGGGTGGCATGAAGACTTTTATTGCTGTTAAGTAAAGCAGTTGATCATATTGGTCCATAACAAATTTTAATTTACAGGGAAGCTAATGTATAGTATATTCTTTTGTCTCTGGACTCATCAGAAGATGCTGTCTGCATCTGGATGTCCATTGCTTGTCCTCTGGTTTTTGGCATGCCTTTGTCACTTGTATAAGCAGAGTACAATTTACAACAGACTTCTCTATTAGTAAAGGAGCTGTTTGCACCTGGGTAGCTTTATCTAGCCTAAATTCTTCAGCTCTTCATTACCTATGCTGCCAGGATCTCATTGAACCTAGTTTCTCATCCATGCATTGATGTCCCAGGGTCAAGATGCCCGTTGTCACACATGGAGTGCCTCCCTGATGGCTGGTGCACCTCTAGGAGCACCCAGAAGGCAAACAGCTGGCAAGGGCTCATTCATAACACTGTGAGAGCTTTTACCAGGGGGATAATATTTGTATCTGCCGTGTAACCTTTGGTAAGAATCATTCATAATCATCACTTTCTTCAACACAACTAGTGGACAATCTACATTTTCTCAAGCAATCCTATGTACCATAGTAAAATTGGACAATCTGCTGCTGCACTCCTGGCAGAGTTGGGAGAATGAGCAAAAAGTCACAATCGTTGCTTGGTTGGTTCATTACAGAGTAATTAATAGTAGTAAGTGGTAGAGAACTAAGAAGCGTTGTAAACAAGGGAAACCTGATGAGACAAAATAAGTGCCAGTAGCCAGAATTTGGTTAAGGAGTACCCAACACTGTTCATATTCAAGATGTTTGGGTGGGTATTGGGAGCAGAGGTGTTAAAATGTGTCTGTGGACCATTTTGTGCTGACGTGGACAACCTCCTAGCTGCAAAACTTTTGTATTTGTAGTAGCTAACTTGTAGTTAACATCAGCTCAGCAATAAATGTATCGTTGCCTTGCATCCCTGCCATGACTAATTTCTGTGGGTTTTTTCTTCAAGGGTATTACTAGGTGATTAGCTGGAGAGAAAATGAGTTTTCTCACAAAATCACGAGAACACAGTGAGCTATTTGCGCAGCAGTACCTATCAAAATTTTTCACCCCAAACTTGCCAAGTCTGAGTTGTGGCACTGTGTGTCTTACGGTAACTTCTTCCAGAGCAGACCCAGGGAGGGGCCAGCAAGAGGAGGTGCTGGGTTCAGTGCAGGGTGGGGTGTGTGGTCCTCCCTGCTGGCGTGGTACCTCTGATGGGAGCCGTGCAGGAGGCAGTTGCTCCAGAAGTGAGGTCTCTTGCACAAGTTGGCTTTAAGGTTATTTCCTGTTGAGATGACTCCGGATCCCTGGTGGAACCACTCAGGGGGCTTCGGGCTTTGTGCTTTGAAAACAAAAGCCCTTTCTCTCCTAGGTATAAGTGACAAGCTTGTGTTGAGGCAGAGCCTTCAACAGCATGTTCTGTTGATCAGCTGTCAGAATGTGTGAGGCTTCTTGCCTTAACAAATGGCAACAAAACAGATAAAAGACCTTATGTGGTGTTTGATAAACGCCTTTGAAAGTCTCAGAGAGCCCTGCTGACACTTGCTTCTATGTTGAATTGTCTTCAGTATAGTCCTGCAAGTTAGAAAAATAAATTATCTCAGTTTATCAGGAAGGAACCTGAAAATGAAGGTATACAAGAGTCTATGAACAGTCTTATAACAGATGAGTGCCAGGAAATGTGGCTTGATTTGGGGTCTTCACAGGGAGTTTTAAGACAAGTGTTATGATTTGATCATAAAAGGAGTAAGTTTAAAGTTGTATCAGAAATCACAAGCAGTTGTGGATATTATTTGTGTTTGACTGACAATATGCAAGAGAGAGTATATTGTGATACATGGTTATAATTCAAAGGTTTTATTTTTAGTCTTAGTTTCACGGTTGTTTTCATTATCTCCAGCACCAAGTTTCATGCACTCTAAATCCTTCATACACCATAAACCATTTAAGAAGTGCATGTTTCTTCCTGAAATATGAATTGGAGAATAAAATTCATTTTCCTGTCTTGCTGGTGTCACTTTTAAGTCTATAATGTTCTGTCCTTAGACCCAGATTCAGCTTACTTTCACTCTCAAGTTGTCACCTAAGTAATTATTAATATAAAGTGATACCTTTTTAGTGACTGAAAGCCTTTCAATTTTAGTTTAGTGTAGATTTTATTATTAAGACCTTTAATATGTTCAGTTTCTCCCCTTTTGCTTTAATCACAGGTATAAAAATCTGGATTGATATGAAATCTTACAATTTTAATGGTTAATATTGTTGAGTCTTAAGATTTCCCATGATTGCCAAAAAGCCTGAAAGAATGTTGTATCTGAAATACTTTTCATAAAACCTAAATAAAAGCAAATTAAATTATTTTGTAGTACTTAAGTACTCAGCAAAATGTCTCCTCATAAAGTTTGAATTCCCGGGTATGCAGCTCTTTTTTTGCATACTTACAACTGTTAAATGCACGTCATGAACGAGAACACTGCTGTTACTTCAGAAATGACATGGTAGCCTGTTTTCAATATCTTAACTCTTTCCAGATGGGATTTAGTTTTTTTTGTTCTTGTTTTTTTTTATTATTATTTTATTTTATATCTTTAAAAATACATGACATCATCCAGGCTAAATTCTTTGAAAGGCTTCCAGAGAAGGATTTTACTAAACCCTCCTCTATCACTGTCAGCCAGTAAACCCTACTATGGTTTCCTTGAAGGTCACAAAGAGAAAAAAAATAAGTGTTTTAAGTTTTTCCAGATTATGATATTCTACAACAGAGCACTTTGCTTCCTACGGTATAGGCTCACTTCTGACTGTGGCTGGAATTCAGCTAGGGAAACTTTTCAAGGAAGGATCCTGTCCAATGAGTCCTCATTTGCAATTGGGACATTTTTCTCTCTTGTCACTCAGGAGAAATATGATTTTGCAGACCTCATATATAGCTGAAATTGGGAAGTGTAAGTTATATTCTAGTGTTTGTCAATACAACTTAACTGAAATTCCAGTTACTGTCTATGGATAATTATTCTTGTATAGTAAATGAATTTAGAAACTGTCATTCAACTACCAAAAAAATGTTTAATTTGAATCTTCAAAAATGGGCCACTGCAAATGAACTTAATTAGGGCATGCTGTCCCAGAAAAGCTCCTGCTTGACTTTGAAGATCTGGAACAAAAGTTGTCATTAGACAACATCCGAGTACAGGAGAGAAGAGGCAGCAGGTTTTTTGGTTGTATTTTTTTTTACTCTTATTATTTAAATTGCTGTGTTAACACTTTTTTTTTTGCTTAGCATACATTGGCATATCAGTTCAAAACATAGCATAGTTCAGTATGAGTAAAACTTTGGAAATGGAAAAAAACTCATGGAAAATTGGGCAATTGTTGAATGTAGTACTAGTAGCACTGAACTAATAAGTATTAGTGATATTGCATGTTAATTTTTGAATACTTTGTCCCCTTTCTCTTCCTACCCCCATTTAAATTTTTAATAACATGAAATTGAAGGAAAATGATCAGATAGCAAAAAAACTCTCCTGAATT
>NW_010130774.1:17884-35067 GCF_000699245.1 Pterocles gutturalis | reverse complement strand
CGCCCCGATCCATACCCAGAACACACTCCTTAGCACTACCTCTTTTGGATAAAGTAGAAATATCTGTGTCACAGCTGATAAGTTTTTTGGTGCTGTTAAGAAAGGAGGCTCTACACATCTTCATGCAATGTGAAGTTTGGCTAACACAGACCAAGCATTTGCTGAGTCAAATGCATTTCATAGTCTGTGCACTGGAGACATGTTAAACAAAAGTTTGCACCTGTTACCAAAACAGGTGCAAAATCTATTGGATTTAACAGCACATGGCTGGACTGCAATATCTGCTATGACAGTACAGCAAGGAACCAAGACTTTAAACAAAAAATCAGAATTTGCATATACTGAAGTATTGAGCTTTAACCAGTGACTTCCATGGCAAAAAAAGAGAAAGAATTGTGCTTCCAGTCACCCAGCATGTGGAGTAGGAATGCATAAGGAATTTGCGTTGTCTTTGTGTAATCATCAGATCGCTAGCTATTTAACTGGCAGACACAAAAGACATTACAGCTAACCTTTATGCTGTCAGAATTCCCATGAGCTCCTTCCGTAAAATTATTTGAGTATACCATCCAACATAACCACGACTGAACACCCTCATAGCTGTTTGAACTTAGTATTTTCTGGCAAGAATCTCAAAGTCACCGAACACAAGCAGGAACGGGCCCCAAGCCCGTGAAGAGTGATTTCTTAATTCAGATTGAAAGATTCAAATTGTTGCAAGAGGTGCTACTCTGATCTGTTTATTTTTAAAATAAGTTATTTAAACAGATAACTATCTTTATTGTTCTAAATGCCTTCACCTTCAGATTATTGCTTGTGATGATAATACCTAGCCTTTAGGCAGTGCAGCTCACCAGTAGATCTCAACACTTTATAAAGGAAGGTCAATGTCATTGCCCTCCTTTTTCAAGATAAGGAAAGTGAGTCACAGAAACAACTTCCAGTTAATAAACAATCTTCTCTTAACAGAGATACCAATGAACCATCCACTCAGCCAGCTACAAGTGTGAGCTAAAATGTGTCAAGTAAAACATCTTGCACTGACATCTGATGAATCAGATTTTGTCTGGGCTGAAACCACAGAAAGTTAGTAAGGCTCAGCTGACACACAGTGACTGACTCAGTGGCTGGGATAATGTTATCACGTCCAGGTCCATTGCTTAAAATCCCACATCTGGAAATACAACCAAAGTCCCCTCCCCTAACAGCAAATCAGGAATCCTTCAACTTCTATCCATTTATCAATATTTTCTTGTTTTCCTTATCTGAAGCAGCAATAACACAGGTTGACAGGTAAAATTCTGTGCCCCAGTCTGTCCTCTCCACTCCCTTCACATCTTACCATCCCACCCTGAAGACCTCGCAAAGTCAAACTTAGGCTTCAGGCTGGGAGCTGTGCCGTTAGAGCCTGTGAACCGGCACTGAGGACGAAAGGGCTCCACGGACCCAGCTGTCTGCCAGGGTGCAGGTACACTGGACATTGGGTTAACCTGGACACACCGCTGAAGCCCAGAAAAAGAAATGGTAGATAAAATGCAACGTTTCCCCACAAAGGCAGCAAGTTATTGTATTATAATACAAAAGGGTGCTGTTATGCTTGAAAGCAAACATAGCTGAGACAGCACAGCAGAGGCAGAGATGGCGTGTATGTGTCCTTCTGCCTCGGGCAGCCGGCAGGGCTAGGGGCAGCACGCCCAGGCAGGAGCTGCTGCAGAGCAAAGCAGCATTTTCAAACGCTTTAAATTGCCCACAAAACCCCACAGTACTCCAGAGAGCAACTGTAAAAGCAAAAAAAAAAAAAATCTAATTCCTTCTGTGAGAAACCTTTTTATCATTTTTACAGCACAACTAAAGCTTGGTTAAAACAGTAAAGGTTACAACAACAACATATGGTAAGGATTTTCCCTGATTATTAGAACAATTAGGGTCTGAGCTGACAGCTTTTCACCTAGACCATTAACCAACTCAGAGGCCAGCTACTGGAAGTCAGGAATCACCTCCCTCAGACTACCTTTTGCCTCATTTTTTTTTTTTTAGTTGTTCCTAATGAGATTTCCATGAAAAAATAATGTTGGTATCAGAAGTATTATTTAAGATATCCAATTAAAAACAAATCCCTGTCAGGCCTTAATGCAGTGTCTGTAGGTGCCCGAAATGCTTCTCTGCCAAAGATCAGGACATTTCAAGCCTGGAGAGACCTGTCCAAAATCTAGGCTCTTTTGACAGCAGTGATGGTTGCAAGAATAGATGCTTCTGCTTAGCAGGTCAACATTACTATCACAGAATACAAACATCAGCAGCCAAGTCTTACACCACTTGAGCCAGGCCCCCGAACTCTGTAGATAAAGCCCACAAAGGTTTCTGCATGCAGAGTTATGTGACCCTGCATTGAGAGGGAGGGCTAAGTGAAGGTCAAACTGGTTGTTCAGTCCTTGCTCCCTCTCCTGTGCTTGCCTGCAGAGGTGCAGAGCGTGAAGCTGGCTGAAACAAGGAGCTCTGAGATCAGAGCAACAAGGATACTGCCTGAAAGCAGCTAGACACCCCAAGGATTCCAAAACATTATTAAGTTACCTAGAAATCATGAGGTTAAGCATAAATAAAGAAAAGCTGTGTCCTCATTAGCAGCCTTCTGGCATCTAAGCCCTTGCTGCGCACTTGCTTTATACATTTGCAAGCTCTTTGCAATCACTGTGCTAAGAAAGGAGCTTAAAAAAAAAGCCAAAATTCCCTCACATTGATTCTAGCAGTCATGGGTTTTAGGAAAAATCAAGACGCAGACAAGATTCAGGATAAAATCCTAAGCACAGAATTAGGCACTTCAGCTTATTAAGAGCATGAATAAACACATTAATTTCCTCCATCTAAAAGTTTCTAATCCATTTCTGGAGTGCTGAGGCACATTTTACCCACACTTTTTATCCTTCTGAGATCACACACACTGGATGTTTGCTCTCTGCCTCAGATCATCAGAGAAGATGCAGTGGCAGCTCTCACCCTCAAGTCACCATGGTCACATATTAACATTTTATCTACCTGTAACAGGGCAAGTGGGCCCCTTATAATTTTGTAGGAACAAAGTCTCCTTGGCCCATACTACACTTCAATACACATTTGCTTCTTAAAAATACATGTGCAACAGCATGGAATAAAATGGTCTTAAGGTATTATTCTTTGGCTGCATTTTTAAATGTCAATGTAAGCGTGCCAACAGCTCTTGCAAAGAACGCATTGCTAGGAAAGGAGTAGGTAAAATTGTCCTTTCCATGTCTGAGAGACCAGGCAACTACAAACTCTACACAAAAACTTCCCCCTGCACTGCAGTACAGCACAACATTAATGTAGAGTAACTACTAGCTTCTCATGCAGAATTAATTTAATTCAGGCCTCTGCCTGAATCCTAAACAAGTGAGTACCAAATAAATTATGTAAGGAGAGCGGCAGTCTACTGGCCATTGTAATTCAATGCTCAAGCCAAGCCATTTAAGTATATTGCTTGGCTGTAAAATGCTAATTGCCCAGCTGACTGGAAGCCAAATGGTGCTCTCCTGCTTAAAACGCCCACGAGGAAAAACCATCACTAGCTTTATTTATACTAGCAAGAGTAAAGGCTACCTAGCCAGGGAATCTGCCTTACATTTCAGCTGCAACTCAGGGCAGCCCACCAGGGAAGTTCAGCAGACTCCTGTCTATGCGGCACAGCCAACATCTTTATCTGATAACCTCAGTATGGATCTGATCTCACAAATACCCTTGGGGTGGGAAACATTTGGTGAAGGAGGCACTACATGCTTGGATTTTTTTTTGCTCAGAGCCACAACAGCGGCCACCAGGACCAGCTCAGCCTCCCAGCAGCAGGATGGGGTGGAAGCTTTGCCCCTGCACAGTTTAAGGTCCCTTTGGATGCTACCACAAAGACAGGCTGGGAGCTGCACTCCCCAGGCAAGGGGCACTCCAAGTCTAAGGGACAACTGAACTCGGGCTTTTCTGGAATCAGAACTCTAAGGAAGAGTGAACATTCAGGCTAATGAACAAGTTTTAACATCAACACATTTTAAACAGCAAATTAAGACACAACGGTTGTTTCTTAAATACTGTTTTTCAAAGTTTCCAGTTTTGTTTTAATATAATAATGAAAACAAGTTATTCTGCAGCCTACAACAAGGAAATTACATTTTAAAAGAAAAAAAAAATTGTCTTCCCATATATATAAAGGCTTTTTAAGGGTTTTTTTAGAAATTTGTTTCACTATAGTTATCTGAGTTAATCAACAGTGTCAAGGAAATAATTTACAGCAAGATTCTATAAACTGTACAACAGGGTCCCACAAAAGATTAGACAAGATGACACAAGCTGTTGCGGGAATGACAAGGAAGTGAAAACCAAACACCTTTTATTGGTATGTTTGCCATGTACGCCTTACCATGTGAGTATGCCTGATGGCACTATGCGTGTGACTCAGTACTATTCACTGTTTCCCTGTCAACACATTATATACATGACAAAATTTTCATCTCTGCAACAATTGTATTTATTATGTGATGGACTGGAGGATTAGCTGTCTTTAAAGGGATTTTTTTTTTTTCTGAAATCCAGCAAATTACAAAGCATGCTTCTAAAAACCCTTCAAGTGGAAACCCAAAAGCCACTAAAATAACTGTTGCCTCATCTGCTGAAAATAATCAGTTCTGACAATCATAGACTGGAATCTCCATGGGAGGGGATGTGAAGGAATCATACCTAGTCTTAGCCGTGCTCAGCCTGTGTGGAGTGCAGATAATCCACCAAATAACAGAAATACACTCAATTTAGAAGTACACCATGGAAGAACAGGTTTTATTAAAAAAAAAATAAAAAACCATACATACGCAATTTGGATGGCACATAATAGAGTATCATACTAAAAACCCACAAAGGACCCAGGCACAATCATCCACCCAATTCATTGTTATGGCTCAGGTTTTGTTATTTGTATTAGAGTAGCAGAGAGGTCCCAGTCAGAAGCAAAACCCCATCCGCTACAAGCTGTACAAATACATAGTGAGACATCCCTGGAACAAAGAGCTTGTCATACATACGCAAAAGCATCAGTAGGCTGATGAAAAAATAGCAACAAGCAATGGAGGAAGGAAATGAAAATAAGATTCCATTATTACAAAGTGACCCATTGTGTGCACTCTCACTGCTTTATGAACTGGTTAAATCAACTGCTCCAGGCTGGCACAGAACTAAATCACTCCAGACATCAGAGGGCAAGGCGAGCAAGGCAAGTCCTGATAAAAACATTTGCTTTAAGATCAATTCAAATTGTTTACAGTGCACATTGTTTACATTACATAACAAAAATTCTACATATATTTAGGAAAAGTTATTTTTATATCAATAAAAAGTATTTTAGGACACATTTAGTTTTACTTCTAGCCCAGTGGAATAAATAATGGAGACACTGCCATCCACACACACATCAGTTGCGGAGGAAATAATTTTCTTAAATCAAACTAAGTACAAAAATGTACATTTACTTCTAAAATATTAAAAGAAATATTCAACGGCCATCTAGCAGCAGATTTCCTCCCCTAGTTTCATTGACTCTAAGCTGAATCACTTATGTTAATACAACATACAGCCCAATGGTTGTGCATACTGGCAATATTGATTTGACCCAGAGAGGAGAAAATCCAATTGTGGAGCACTGTGTTCTCCTACTTTTATTGCCAGCAGCACCTTTGACTAATTTACCTACTTTGGTGAAAATAAAAAGTCTACCGATTTATCCTCAACTTTTCTCTTCAAATCATGTGCAAGTGACTTCACATGTTTATCCAGACAAATTACTCTTGACTTCTATTTTATTTCACCTTAGATTTGTCCTGGGGTGGTTTGTGCAGTAACAGGGAATAAGAAATGGGCTGTGTTAAAGGCCTGTCACTTGACATTACAAATATAACCAGCTAAAATGCAATCCATCTGTTCAACACGCTTCCAGATAATCTACGGCAGTCTCTAAAGACCGTAATAATTTAGACCAACACACACTAAAAAGAAACACCGCAGGCCATCAGAACAGACTTGAAGCACTTCTGAACTCTGAAACTCAACACTAAGCACACTCACTTGTTTTACAATGAAGTCAGTTTTCCCATACACAGTCTGAGCGTATTTTGCTGGGATAATACAGCCAAAAAGTTTTCACATCAAACTCTAAAACTGGGCAAGTATATTTCAGCTTTTAACACCGAAGCCTGATACCAAAGCATATTAGCCATGCAGAGCTCCAAGGTGCAAACTCTGCTCCCCTGCCCTTGCTCACTGGAGTGAAAACATTTACAATACTAAAATACAGCTCGCCATCAAGAAACAAACACCAACCTCATAAAAGCATTTCTAGGAAGATTATGTGCAACGTGTTTTCTACCATTTCTCTTATTATAAGTATTTCTAAAACTTGGGGGTTTATATGTTCATAAGGAAAAGACACAGTAAACACCTAACGGGGCACATGATACTAGTTCACATAAAATAGATCAAATTCGTTAATACCATTTCTATACTGCCACGATGAAGTGTAAAAATAATTAACCTGAGGCAAGCATAGGGTGAGTTGTGGGATTTATTTTGACATTCAGAGCTACAGATCTGTACTGCAACATCAACACTGCAATAAGTCCCAGGCTCTGAAAAAGCATCAAGAACTGCAAAGAAGCAGCCAACCACTGGAGTGCCAATCATAATGCAACACCTGAAAAAGCAGCAACCAGAAGTACAGGAATGCAAAGGAGCTAGAGATGGGAAGATGTAGGAATACCAGTTACACACTATAGCAATATTGCTTTCCTAAAGATGAATAATGAGCAGAAGCTATGTAGTGTAAATGTACACCCATTTGGGACTTTTGTCAGTATCATCGAGTCAATTATTATCATAAATGTTGCTTGAAAGAAAACTATGCATCTTGGGGAAAACTCTGTAAAGCAAACTCTTAATCCCAGAAGGGCACAGAGGCATGTGTGACAAGAACCATTTTAGAGGCTCCATAGTACAAATATTGAAAAGTCAAATCAAAGCCATCAATGTTTAAATAAGAAAACAAATATGTGAAATTAGAAAAAAATTAACAAGGTGGGGAGGGGACACACAAGAATGGGATACTTTCAGGATTTCTAATTAATTCCTTGCCATGAACAATATTTTAGTAGCAAACAGAAGGCCTAACAGATGCAGTTGAGTTTAATGTGAATGTACAAGTCAAATTTCATCAACGACGAAGGGTAATAGAAGTAAAAAAACCATCTAGTTTAGCTCTTACTAATCTGATACTCTTATGTCCTGTTCAAAGCAGGAACTCACTAGTAATTTTCAATCTAGCCCTCAGTTCCCAAAAGAAAAAAGCTGATTTACCCTGTCACTCTAATTGATTCTGAGTAACATCCCACACTCCAACAGCCCTCTTGATTGCCATGGGGTCAGCTCACACAGAAAAGTATTTCTCATTGTTAGCAAAAGGTGCCATGCCTGGCCTTCACTACATCCAAACATCCTCACAGCTGCTCAAATATAAGGTAGTTAAATGCTTAGAAACAAGCATTGACATGCTTGGTCTTCCCAGGACAACATTCCCTGAATAAACAAGATTCATTCCCTAAATAACCAAGATCTAATTCACATTACATTGGTAAACCCTTTTGAGAAACTTGAATGGATGGTACTAGAGAAATGCAGAAAATGACACCTACAAACTCCAGCCCTCACCCACCTAACTAAATGTGGAAAAAAAAACCCCAAACAAACAACAATTAAGTTTAATTTAAATCATTTCCAAAAGCTTGAAGATTTTCAACCATGAGTTTCCAACAAGCTTAAACCTTCTCGTGCTTGGGCAGCTTATGGGCAACCTAATATTGAACAACAAACTAATGTTTCAGAAAGCATGCAGATAGTCACTACGCCATCGGTTTATCATTAACTTCAGATGTCAGCAGCGCGGGCAAGACAGAGGTCCCTGTAGCATTTGAAGACAACCATGTGAAAATCTATGTTGGATTTACAGAAGAGGGATGTTTTCAGCTGGTCTGACAGAGAGGGTACAAGGACAAGCTATCACACACTGCAAGGATGCCTCACCAGGCAGTAAGATGCTATCGGACGGGTTGGATGAAGCTCTGAGCAACCTGATCTAGTGGAAGGTGTCCTTGCCCTGGGCAGGGGGGTTGCAACGCAATGATCTTTAAGCTCCCTTCCAACGCAAAACACTCTATGATTCTATGAAATCAGATGGCTGGAAAAGTACAGGGAGGGAAAGGTTTTATGGATAATGTCTGTAGGTTAAAACAAAGGAGCTCATACACGCTACTCATCTGATTACGTTAGCTGCTTTCTCATTCATCTCCTGCAACAACCTGACCTTCTCATCACTGAGTGTGCTCCCTTGCAGGCAAACTCCTGTTAGCAACCAGTTACCAGGGGCACTAAAACCTCAAATACCAGTAATGTAGAAAGAGTCCTCACAGGTTGCCCCTGTCAATTACTCCAAGAAAACTTTAAGGTGTATTGTTGCAGGTTAATGTTAAAGAGATTTCCAATTATTCTGAAGTAGAATTTATATCCAACACCTCAACATATCACTGCATTATCAGTATCATCTAATTTACACAATATCAACAAGTTCAGCAAACACCCAGACAGTCCCTAGCCAAGAGACTTGCCGCTGTAGCAGTCTGCAACCTTTTTCTTAAGGTAGGTAAAGGAAGAAGCTTAAAGTCAGACCAGATGGTTCTTCCACACACAAAGGCATGCACAGTGGTGTTTCTCTTTACAGCCAGCAGATCGCCCCAGGCAGGTAACATCCATGAGATTTAGAAGGCCGCCAACACCTCTTGCAGTCTAGAGGTGGAGAAGCTGCAGTAAATTTCATGTGGCTTTCCCAAAGTAACCCAAGCACTCTTGTGAAAGCAAACACTCCCAGCTTTTACTGTGTCATAACAGTGAATTAAAATGGGAAAGGGCAGGGAGAGGAAATGGGGGCCATGCCCTCAAAATAGCCTCTGGGCCTCTGATCATTCCCTCTCTGGATTTTCTACCCTCATTTGTTTTCAACAGCAAACAACCTTTCTATCTGCAGAGTTACTGCATCCCCCCTTGGAGGAGGGAACAGTTACCTACAGGGAGGAGACACAGCCCCTTGCAGTTGACACTTGGCTATTCACAGAGTTTAGTGCCAATAATTTGCACCTCAGCAAAGCCAGGTCAGGCTTAACCCCCAGGCAATTACCAGGTCAGGCTGCCAGGATCAGCCTCCCCGGTTTTCCCAACTTGTTGCCTCCAAGCAGGCGACAGAGGAGCTTCCCCCTTGGTCCCACCCCAAGGAGACCTTTCACTGGCATCTGATCACTTTGTAAACCACCAGCCTGGAGCCACCATAACAAAAAGGGATGGTGTTTCACAATGCATAGCCCTCAGCAGCCACCAAAGGCAGGCAGGTCCAAGAGGGTACCCAGGGCAACCCCAGTACATCCTCAGCCCCAGGACACTGAGGCTCAGGTTCTGTCCTGCCCATCCCCATCTCAGCCAAGTTCACTTGCTGCCCCCACCTTTTGGGCATCACAAAGTAACAGAAATACTATGCTCTAGAAGATATTGATATATACACATGTATCTACATACATACACACACACACACATATATGTATATGTATGTTTCTGCTACTCCTCCCCACTATTACTCTGGAATTACTGTACCCGCTCAAACACGGGACAAGCAAAATCCTTCTGGAAAGACCATTAGATTTGCTATACATAAGACTCTCCCAAGTTCGAATAGTCAGAGTCCCATGGCTCAGCAGCAGGAGCACTAGGAGTTTTACCCCACATCACACAGCAACAAGCTGGCTTCTCAAACACAAAACACCAAAAAGTCTGCAAAAGTGATAAAGTGTGACGCTTTGTGTACTTGACAAGATTTAAGGGTCAGGTCTTTCAGGGTTAGGAAAACTCAGTTATTCAAGTTATTTTGAGTCTGAGAAATTACACAAAAAAATGAGTTGCTACAACACTTCCTTTAAGGAAAAAAAAAAGTAAAAACTCAAAACATTCTGAACAAGTATGGAAAACCACAACACAAAGTGCTGTGGTACATTAAGATTTTAAACATGCAATCATTAAGTCCTCCCTTATGACAGACTCATTCTCTACACACTTAGAAAACCCAGTCACCTTCCACGTTCTATTTCACACATGTTCAAGAGAGAAAGCCATTAAAAATTAACAGTGAAAGCCTACCAAGCCACAATTCAGGAAGCAGTTAATATCACAGGATAACAAAGATCTCCTTTACTGTTGCAACTGCACAGCAGAGGAAATATTTCATATTCAAGAAGAAAGAAAGTTACAGAAAGAAAAAAAAAAAGGAAAAAGTCCCTTCCAGCAGCTGCCACAATTTCACCTATACACAGAACAGGAAACAGCCAATGTCCCTGTGTGGTAGCTGCTAGGCAAAATTTACTTATCAATGGTAACCCAGGCTCTGCATTCACACACATATGCATACTTGCACATGCAAACACTCTCAAGGAGAGTCTTGCCACTCCTTAACAGTGCTCCTTTAATATCTGAAACGACTGATTAACCTTGATTAATACAACCTGTGTAATCTACTGTGAATCTTGCAGATAACTCATAACTGTTAACATTCATTAACTCAGTCGAGCTTTACCCTTCTTGCTCCCTCACCAACCTCATGCCTCAGACCTCACTTTAAGAGTTCTCTTCCACAACAGCCCTAGCAGACAGCTTAGGCAGAGTTAAGCAGCAATCACAAGCTTCTGATGTAGAAAACCTGGTTAAATAACTGATGTGCAGTTTTAAAGACGACATTCTCTCCCCCTTTTATACTTCTTCAGTACTCACCGGTAGTTACCGCACACTTAATGCATACAACACCCTGAGAATACCCATGATACCATAAGAAAAAATGTGAAGGGTACAGCTGCATCATAGAACATCCTTTCTTTATGCCATCTGTCACAGAAAAAGAGGTAGGCTGTGTCACTATATTATTAACGTTCAGGAAAGATTAACTTCTAATACTGTTGCTATGTCAGTTTTAAGTCTTCTGACCACTGCATTTTCTGTGCCAACAAAATACAATTTCCTCTTAAGCGGTGATGTTTAGTGTTTTCCTGAAAGCTAATCTCATCTATTATGTGCTCATACAAAAGCCTCACCCATAACTGAAAGAAAAAGTGACTTTCAAGACCTTTTATTTACTGGGGAAAAGCTAAAAAATGGTCACAAATAGCTTCAAAACCAGCAAGGGCCCCCAAACACAAGGAGCTGCTCTGGCTACAGGCAGAAAAAGTAGAACTAATGCACACTACCTTTTGTATTACCAGTGTCATTTTTCAATCATACTTCTTAAACTTCAGTATCCTTTAAAGGGACACGAAGGCAGCAGGCAAATATATTTCTAGGCAATTTCCAAGCTGCCTCACATGTAGATCCTATCCCTTACCTGCATCGGCAGAGCTCAGGTTTACTATTTAAAGCAACATAATCGAGGGAAACTTAATATAACATATCAAGTGACTTGTGCTCCTTTATCAACCGGATCACAAAACAACAGCAGTGCAACCGTGATGGGCTGGCCTCCCAGCTAGGTGAAAGCTAAGGGTAAGGTAAATCCCCATAAAGATTTCTCCAGGAAAGAGCAATTTGAGCCTCAAGCTGCAGAGAGCAGCAGCACCTCCTCCAGGTGTAGAACATTTGGGCAGTGTTCCTCTGTAAAAATAAAGATTATTTGAATTTTAAAAGATACAGGCTACACAAAAGTTTATACTGTTGTTGCAACTACCAAGGAGCAGATTTAAGCCTAGCAACATTCAAAGTACATGCCAAACCTCCTTTGTGGGATGGAAGAAGTGTGACTCTTAGAAGCAGCCTAGGATAAAATTTTAAGGGGCGCTACAATCAGAGAAAGGTAGCACAAGCAACATTTGTGTTTACACCCTTCACCTCAGTGAAGCAGAAAACCTCGGCAAGGAGATCCAGCTGTACAACAGTGAAAGGAGCAATGCAAACTCCAAAATGTTGACCTTGTTAAGTGCTGGAGTAAGAACTCTTTTGTTCTGGTTTACACGCAGTTTTTCACATAACTTATTAAAATGGCTCTGCATCATTGTTTAAACATACTTTGGTGGAGGCATTGAGTTACTCTGACAAACCTGTTTTTTGCTGAGAGCATCATGAACTGGTTGAGTGATGAATGGCCGATCAGAAACTGGAGCTCTATGGGAATTAGCACAGTCGCTCACAGAAAGAAATGCCACAGTAAAACAATTTGTGCTCTTCAAACCCACAGTAATAGTTTGCATTCTGAAACTAGGCATCTGAACTAATGGTCTTACTTCTCAGTGCTCATAAAACATGCAGCTCCCACATTTTTTAAAGGTAGAAATAGATACTATCTAGAGGAAATAATCAGAGAAAAACCAGTAGCTATAACACAGCATCCAAATGCAAGTCTAGATGCTCTGGCACCTCATTAGCACTACCTAAATTCACCATTCCTCTAAATCACAGTATAAACCAACGTTTATATCTCCACAACATTAAGACACATGGTAAACAGAGGGTGCTAAAATCAGGCATTTAGTTTTCAATCTCCAAGCTAAGCAATTTCTGGTGACAGTGTAAATATGCAGAAGATCTGCGAGGTCTCCAAAATTTGCTACTGAACATTAACACACAATAGTAAAAAACAGAATTTCCCCTGAGCTAATCTGTAGTCACTGATGTCACTTTCTAAGCAGCAATGCAGAAACAGGCACAACTGAAAAGAAAAAAGAGCATTTGCTGCGTTTCAGATTAGCAGATACATGATTCCTTGTGAATTTTGACTGAAAGTCATTCTCACAAGGTAGAGGCAACAGGCCCTTTGAAATCATCTCAGCACAATGCAGGCAGGAACTAAGCAAACTTATTCAAACAGCTCTGCCAACACCATTCAGCTCCAAGCTGCAAAACTCCTGCTGTTTCAAACTCAGGGCCTCCTGTGAGCAGACTGCTGATTACACCAGGTTGTAGGTATGTGCAGAGGGCAAAAGAATGGGAATGGAACCTGCACACTGGTCATGTTAAATAAAAGATTTCACACCACACTGAAAGAAAAGGACAGTTTGCCATTTATTCATTCCTTTGCCGCTCATTAAGAGAAAATACATTGTAGTACACTATATACACACTCCGCTCACTGTGTGCAACTCACGTTAAGTGTTACTGGACATTTTACTACCATGAAAGACAAACGGGAGACAGCACAGTTCAAACACACTATCTCCAAAGCAGAAGAGACATACACAGTCAAAAAAGCCAGAGTGCTGAAATGCAGCGCTGCGGCACACTTAATCAGGCTCTTTACTCCCAGTTACACTTGTACACTGGAAAAAATTTGGAGCAATCAAGGGAAGGGAATGAAAGCAACTCAACAGGCATTTTTCATCCTGATTTTTATGAGAGGGACAGAGGAGTCAAGCTTTTACAAATTTCAGTGAAATTCTTATGGGGGGACTCTTGGGTGTCAGTCCAAGCAGGTAAGAACAAGGGCCACTGTACCAGGCAGAAGCCAGGTCAGCACACATCTCCCTCCACACACAGCCCAGCACATGCCCACTGTCAGGTGTGAACCACAGGAAAAAGCAGGGTTTGTGTGGGACACAGGACCTGCAAACAGCCCACCCTCCCCCCCCTTCCCAAAATAGTTGCTTTTGTTTATTGCTTTGAGCAAAGAGGCCTTTGCTGCCTAATCAAGTGCAGCCCCCTTGTCGTCTCCTTGTAGCACCACAGCTGGGAATCTCCTAATTGCATCTTTGCTATGCACAAAGTATGAAATCTTCATGAAAAGATGACATGAAAGGCTTCACTGGTTGATCACTGACATGGACATTAGAGTCTTTCCTCAGGGAATGAATGGCCAGTACAGAAATCAGATGTTCAGGATATATTTCTGCCCATATGCTTCAAAGTGATGAATAATGCACTTTGGAAAAGAAGGATGACAAAAATAATGCAACACTGCAGTAAAGCACATATCATATTAAACAAATAACAGGTGGTGACTAAAAATGCATTTTTCATGAGTGACTTTTTATGAATGCACACAATGCAAAGTGGTTTCCACTGCTTTTGAACACACCACTCCTCATTATGAATTAAAAATATCTCAGCTATATAGAGCTAGATGTGTAAGGTCTCAAGGTCTTTACTTTCTCTTTGGACATCTCATGGAATTTTTTTTAAGATTTAGCAGCCAAACTACATGCACTTCAAATTCTGAACTCTTAATACTCACAGATTCTTTAATTAACACTGAGTTTTTCCACTAGGTAAATTTGTAATTAAATGTTAAAACATATACTTTGATGTGTGTTTTCAATGCATCTGCCTCATCAAGTGTGCTGTTCTTCCCATGTATACAATTAACAGAGGAAGAGGGCAGTCCAGTGGTTAATGCAGAAGACAGTGTTTGAATTCCTGGGTCCAGACAGGTATGAAACGCAGATCCACAGCAGTTCTTCAAAGTGAATTACTTCATTCCCAAGCTCTTCCCAAACCAATCTGCATGAAATCCAGCAGCCAAGAATGAGACACTACTCCATAGCAGGAGGTGCACTTACACCACACAGTATTAAAACATCATAAGAACCATTTCACCAGTATTACTTATCCAATGGAGAGAAAGCTAGAGAAATTATTATAGAGAACCATTATCTAAGATATTTAGAAAGCAAGACTGGTTTAAATAGACTGTGTCTGCAATGGACGAAGTCTCAGAAAAAATCTCAAGTAGTTACAGTCAGGATACTTTGCGCCATTAGAGCTGCAGCATAATAAAACACATTCAGCTAAACCTGTACCCTGCTCTGTCTCAGCAGAAAAGCCATACTATCTCAAGGATTGCGGCAACAGTTTAAGCTGTTACTCAACTCTGAATATTCTTGCATGAAGGTCAATGCTACAGAACATGAAAGTAAACTTATTCCTCCTCTCTCAAGTGCAGCTGTCTTGTTAATCTCAAAGATGACATATTCCTTGTATATCAGTCACCACTTTAAAGCCCTGATTCATACAGATATACTTCGGAGCACATAGCAGGTTATTACTTCAGCAGGTTGCTTATTTCTACAAAGCATAATACTCCTTGTAATTCTTAACTGCTTTCCCCCTCGAGGGCATACAGCATATGTCTTGGGAACTGGAACAGACTTGCTCTGAATATAAAAGGAAAATTAATGACTTGCCATTAAAAAAGGTGAGAGGTAGTAGTTAAAACTCTACCCTGTCCTAGTTGGTTCCTTAGAAAGACAATAATATTTTAAAATTTTATTTTTCTCTGTTTAATAATTGTTTCGATAATATGCCTATTGGAGAGAGTCCAGAGGAGAGCCACAAAATTGGTCAGAGGGCTGGAGCACCTCCCCTATGAGGACAGGCTGAGAGAGTTGGGGTCGTTCAGCCTGGAGAAGAGAAGGCTCCAGGGAGACCTTATAGCAGCCTTCCAGTACCTGAAGGGGGCTACAGGAGAGATGGGGAAGGACTCTTGATCAGGGAGTGTTGTGATAGGACAAGGGGTAAGGGGTATAACCTGAAACAAGGTAGATTTAGACTAGACATTAGGAAGAAAGTTTTCACTGTGAGAGTGGTGAGACACTGGAGCAGGTTGTCCAAAGAAGTTGTGGATGCCCCAACCCTGGAGGTGTTCAAGGCCAGGCTGGATGAGGCTTTGAGCAACCTGGTCTAGTGGAGGGTGTCCCTGCCCATGGCAGAAGGGTTGGAACTAGGTGATCTTTAAGGTCCTTTACAACCCAAACCACTATGATTCTATGCTAAAAAAGAAACAAAAACAACTAAAAAAGGCTTATCCCTGTGAACAGAAATTATTTTAGGATGCTGTGTATTTAACTTTATGTTAGTCAGCCTCGTTGTTCTGTTAAGCAAAAACTTCGACGGCTTCCGAAGTGCCAGGAATCCAGTTCACGCCATTCATAATTTCTCTTTGATACAGCAGCAGTGTGTGCCAAAGATGTGGAACTCAAAAGGGTCTGTATCACACACAGCAGATGATGATTAAACAAACTGGGAGTGCTTAAACTGACACAACCACCTCCCTCTCTCCCTGTCCTCACAACAGCAAGTGCAGTGAGTAGGTCTCAGTTAACGTTAAGAGTCAAATTCTGCCTTTCTATGAACACACAACTTCCCAAGGCCTTGAGATTTGCATCAGAGTACAAAAATCTCTCACATCTCCTAATTCAAGACTAGCAGGACAAGCCCAGAACACCCTTCTAGTACTTTTCTGAGCACCCAGTGAAAAGCACTGCACTGTAATTCCAGCATGGATTTTAAACACTTCTTTGCATATAAGGAGTAATTAAAAGACATCTTATGCTAGCCAGCTTGATACCAACAGTACATATTAAGACACAGTAGCATAACAAGCCTCAGAGTTTACGTGCAGACAAGATGCCTTGTTGAAGCAGTGACCATGACTGCAGTTCCAACCACTGTATCTGGGGAAAAAAATATATCTTCTGGCCCTATTAACTGTAGAAATTCAAGCCACTAAGTGCAAGAGGAAAATCTATTCAATGGGAGCTTCCTTTTGTACTTGTAAAACAGCAAGATGCCAGAATAGATAGCAAATACTCCTCTGCAAAGTTCTGTCTCTTGAGGAAGTATGGGTGTAAGCATTCTCAGGAGCACATGTTCAAACTGACTTCACTGTAACTGATGAGGGGCTCACTGCTCCTAAAGGCAACTCCATGTTGCCTTATGTCATATGCCCTACACAGCATGAACTGACTCAGGAACACTTTACACCCACCACAGTTGCAGCATATAGAACAGCTGGAGAGAACCAGTTCTTAGAACCCGGCACTCATAGAAGGCTTGTGCTGCAAGTTTTGGAAATCTGTGAAGCTGTACATTTCAATTCACATGGATTCATGCTTTAGGTAAGCCAAAGTCGCCATCTGTATCAGCAAATCTACCTGGCAGTAAAGCAGAAACTTCAAAGTTGTTGGCACAATAACTGCCATGAACCCAGCAAATGAGATCGTATCTCAGATTTTCCCCTTCTCCCAAGCAAATCTATCAATATCTGGAGTGCAGGTATTCTGGGGTTAGGGCATTTAGAG
>NW_010130774.1:795-17853 GCF_000699245.1 Pterocles gutturalis | reverse complement strand
CCTATGACAACTGTTCTATTTAATTTATTCAATATTCTTAACCAATTTCACGTAAGACACACAGATGTGCTTTGATATCACTCTTTTTCTTGCTTTGTAAAACTAGCTCTTTTCTTCTGCTTTTCTTACAAGTGTCCCAAACAAAGCATTTCAGGCCAAGTTAAACATTTCATCTGGTGGGTGGAAAGGTAGGAAGGGGGAAGAAGGACTTTAAAAAAAAAGTCCTAGTTGGAAGTGGGATTAGACAACAGTTAAAATTATCACAGTGAATGAAAAAGTTTAAAAACACATACTATTTTTTTTGTTACTGTAGAATCAAACTGATGTTTGCATTATTAAACAACTGCTGCATTAAGCAACTTAGAAACACCTTACACCTGAACTGACCAGCATGAAATATTTATCAGTATTTTTTTGCATTTTCAGCTCTCCTCCTCTAAACTCAAGTGCACTGTATTATGACTCTCAGACTAACTTGATAGCACAACAAATCTCCATGGTGAGAAAGGAGTTCCAGGTATCCCCAGACTTGCACACTTGTCCATTTCGTAACTTGTTGGTACCGTGCTAGGCAGGAACCATTCCTTATCATCCCAGTAAAGAAAAAGCAACGGCTGTGCGAACTCCAGTGAAAAAATACTATGGGAGGCAACCGCTCCCCCCTACCAGCAGCAGCAGAAAGGGAAGACAAAGAGGGAGGCAGAGTATACCTGCACAGTGCATTTACTCTTACTAAAAGTGTGTGGGAGAAACCTGGAACGAAAAACAGTTCAAAAAAGTAGTCTTTGATGCAAATTTTTGATACAGAGGGTTTGGAGTTGGTTTGTTTGTTTTAGGGTTTTTTAAAATATGGCTTTATTTGGGGAAGAAAAACACAAGGATTGAGTATTTCTCAGCCTTTTCTCTGCTTACAGTTACACAAAAACCACAGAGAAGTGCAACACTATATATTCAAAAAAAGATCATAATTACTTAAATCTAGGGCTAACCTGATAACCTTCTTGGCATGCTGTCCAGATAGCTGCTTTAGAATCTCAGATTAACCTACGCAGAAGTATCACACACACAACCAGTAAGCTGTAGCCTCTGTTTTCGTGGTGCTGCAGAGGTACATTAAAAACTGCTGTCTAAAAAACTCATTTAAAACAAATGTGCTGAATGCATCTCCTTGTCACCTCCTTTGCATATTAAATATCGTTAGGGAAAGCACCAAGACTCCAGTGTATACTAAAGTTGGGAATTGTATGCTACCTGTTACAAAAGGCAGAACAACTCAGGAACTTGTTTTAAGCATTATTCTGCAGTGTTTAGCCAACTAAAAAAAAAAAATTACTCTTCACTATTAACTTTCTTGCCTTACAAAAGACTTTGAGGAATTAAGATCAATGCAGTCTGATGGGAGAAACTTGCATGAGTATCAGTAAGGTAAAGGTGATCCAGTTTGAGGTTGGTGGGGTTTTTTTTTTTTAATGTATTTAATACTTAAGATTTTCCCTTTAGAGTCTCAAGAGGTTAAGTCACTGGTTACAAATGTATTCCTGCTTGTTTACAAACAAACTGAAAATAAACTTCAAATGATCTGTCCTTTATAAATGGGTGACAGAGTACAAGCCTGACTGCAAAGTCTGCACACTGGAAGAGTGGTTCAGTCCAGATTGTTACAAAAACAACTGCTTTTTACTCTGTCACATCAACTCAGCTCTCTCATCCGAGTGCGTCTCTCTTACTAGCAGATTGGGCAGAGCATTCAAGCCTCCAGAACTAGGTGTCCTGCTAAGCTCAAGACCGGGAAAGCAAGTCAGGGTGAGTCCTTCTGCAGATATTGAAATCGTTGCCATAAACACTGCAAAATCTCTAAGTACTGATAAAGTGTGACAACTACCTTGACATTGGCAAAGGTTGCAATATGCTGTCAAGGAGAAGAGCCAAAACAAACCATGATATGGCAGACAGCTCTGGTTTCACAATATCCAAGGGTACCAAAGCAAAACTATTTAAAGACCCCACCATAGAAGATGCTCAGCATCTCAAGTTGCATCAAGTCGGTCCAAGAAAGTCAATGCCACTTGAAATCAGGTCCTGTGCCATACAAAGAAAGTGCAAATGTAGGTTAACAGAGATGGTTTAAGAAACAAGAGGCCAAACTGTAGCTGCATCGTAGAGATAAGTCTTAAAGCAATAACAAAAGATTTGAAGTTTGAATCCCTCAATTGCATAGAATTTGGACCCAGCAATTTATAAAGAGAAAAGGCTAAGTGAAAAAGGGAGATCCAAATCACCTTTCCAATCAAGATTTTGTCTCAGGCTACAAAGGAAATGCATATTGGGAGACACGTGGGACAGCTCAACCAAGTTTGAGAATTAAAACAGAGCACTCTGGTTTAGTTTCTTCTGCATGACTGGAAGCTGGGAGCTAGATTAAGTGCCAGAGCACTGAAGTGTAAGCAAGGCTTCTAATAATGGCAGTTTTTGTCATCCTCTACTACAGACTCATTCCCTCTGCATGTAAAACTGTAAAGATACATCCACGTGCTGTTCAGATAAGCATTTGCCTCAAACCTTGAAAACAAAGTCAAAGCCTTCATTACCAACACAGCTTTTTCATATTCAGGAAAACACAGAATACAGAGGGTGGGGTTTTTCTGTTTGGTTTGGTTGTCAGGGGTTTTTTTTCTCCTTTTTGCAAGATCAAAACTGAAGAAGTGATTTTAAGCATTTATTACATTACAAGGTGACTCCTTGCAATTAAATTGTAGTTCTGCTTTGAAGTAACTGAACAGTCTTGAGAGACTCCAAGTAACTCAAACACGTAACCAGTCAGGATAGAAGTTTTGGTTTGTTTTGTTGGTTTTTTTTTTTTTTTTTGGGGGGGGGGGGTAGGTTTTTTTTTTTTAAATCAACAACAAAGTGAAGCATGCTTTAATTTTAAAGGAAATTGCTTCTCAGGACTGATTCTGTTCCTTGGAACCTGTATCATGGCAAATGAGCCTTTTAACATACATGTAATTCTGCATTTAATATCAAAACTTAAATTCACCCCCTCCCAGTTTCTAGTGGTAAATGCCTATGCCTCCCATTGGACTCCAGCCACTTAGCTTTACTGTAACACAGCTGCTCCGAAATAAACAAGGCATTAACCTCAGTACCACCCCCCCTTTTCTTCTAACACACACCGCATGCCAAACAGGTCTTCCTGCCATGCAAATTTGATGCTGCACTCCCTTACAAATACCCTTCCAGTGGATATACAATTATGATCCCACCCGTAATAAAAAGAACCCCCCTCCCCCCCAAAAAAAACCCAAGAAACAAACAAACAAAAAAAAAAAAAACACAACAAACACAAACCAAAAAAACCACAAACCAAAAAACAAAACCCCCAACAAACTGGTGCAAGTGTCACAGGGAATTTATCATTCTTTTGCTTCTCAACCTTACAGTAAGCAACTTAGATGCTTTTGAAAACAGTTCTTTAACATCAGGTAAATAAAGGTGACTGTTTCTAGAGGAAGAACACCACTTAGTATAGTTTTAAAATTTTTAAAATATTAATAACCCACTAAATAATCATTTTAACTGAACAGGAAGGTATTTAAATGGGATATATACAATATTCTTTCCTTTGTGCAAAGACAAGTCTTTCCTACCATCCCCCAAAGGAGCAGATGTCTATCACTTATGATCACCTAACAGGCACTAACGATGTCATTCTAAGTCTAAAAAACAAATTAAATAAACATCTAGAGACTTTTAATAATGCTAATTATGACAGAGAACAGACAGCAACAGCTCCACAGGGGCCGTTTCAGTCTGCAGAGCGGATTTTTATTTAGGCACTTTTACTGGCCATATGAGGACCAAGCAGAATTTAAACACTTAACCCCCCCTTCAGCTCCATCTCTTAATCATAATAAGAAACAGGAGAGGCATCAGCTCATACACAGATTATATTCAAACAGTCAATCTAAACAGCTACAAAAAAAGTCACTCTGCTTACTCAAAGTACAGTGCACACACACATTGATTTGCTGCTCTATTTGCTCTTTAGAGTTTGCTTTTTTTAAACCCTTCCTTTTAAAAACCAACATATTTGCAAATGGGAGATGTATGCTTGTAGCACTGAGTGACAGCATTTCATCTGTGCGTCCATGAGCAAGTGGCTTCCCTAATTTGTGCTGGAGTAGAGTCCATACACCATGTAAAGTAAAAAAATACACCCTCTCCTGCGGTTTGTTTTCAGCAAAGAAACTAGCACACTAGAAATTCCTCCTCTCCTCAGGCCTGTTGCTTCCTCAGGTCCAGAGGACTGCTTGGAAGGGTAAATCCCACCATTCTTACTTAACCAGGGCACAGCATCACAGAATGTTAGAGATTGGAAGGGACCTCGAAAGATCATCTAGTTCCTAATCTGGCAGGGAGATTGGACTACCTACATCAGATCACACAGGAACTCTGACTTCTTTTCTCCAGCCAGTTCACAATCCATCTCACTACCCAATCATCCAGATCGCACTTCCTCAGTTTAGCCGCGAGGATACTGTGGGAGAAGGTGTCAAATGCTTTACTGAACCCAAGATAAACCACATCTACTGCTTTACCATCATCTATCCACCTGGTAATGTCCTCATAAAAGGCTACCAGGTTGGTCAAGCATGACTTCCCCTTGGTGAAGCCATGTTGACTGCCTCTAACGACCCTCTTATCCGATATGCCTAGAGACAGCATCAAGAATAAGTTGTTCCATCACCTTTCCAGGATTGGAAGTGAGGCTGACCGGTCTATAGTTACCTGGGTCCTCCTCCTTGCCCTTTTTGAAGACTGGAGTGATATTCGCTTTCCTCCAGTCCTCAGGCACCTCCCCCGTTCCCCACGACTTACCAAAGATGATGGAGAGTGGCCTAGGAATGACTTCCGCCATCTCCCTCAGCACCCGCAGGTGCATCCCATCAGGACCCATGGATTTATGGGTGTCCAGATTACTTAACTGGTCCTTAACCCAGTCTTCATCTACCAAGGCAAACTCCTCCTTTGTCCTGCCTTCCTCTGGGGCTTCAGGGGTACGGGGCTCCTCAGGACAGCCTCCAGCAGTACAGACAGAGACAAAGAAGTCATTCAGTAACTCTGCCTTCTCTGTATCATCTGTCACCAGAGCACCCACCTCATTCATACTTATTTCTTGGCCAAAGTGCACTTACCTTTGCCATAAACACTGGAGGTCAACATAAGCTTGAGCAGACCCTTTACAATGGAAACAACTTTTTGTTCTCAGAAGTGAATACAACTCTGCATTTGGGTATGATGCTCTATCCAAGATCTCCCACACGTTTCTGAAGCTGATAATCACTCCTTCAAAATGACAGACAAGCACCACTTCAAAGACACCTCAGATATCTGTCTCAGAAGAAAACACATTGTGGAACAATTCCTACAGGTCTAATGAGTCATTAAAAAAAAAAAAAAAAACAACAGCGTACAAAAAGGTGAGAGTTCATTACAGACCTTTGTAACAAAAGCTAATTGCAATGCTGCTGTAGCAGAAAGCCTAGACCAGCTAAGTTAGAGGCACAGAGAGACATCTTTGCTTGCTCCACACTATAAGGCCACAAATGTCACTGGAAGAGATGGGAACAAGCCTTGTCACCAAACCTTAATCCAGAATCAGAGTTGTGCAAGAACAAGACTGTGGACTGAATCCAGTGTACCACAATACAGCATGTGACAATATCCTCAGTAAAAAGCCAGAGTGGATTAAACAACATTTTCACAGACAGAACTGCAAATAAAATAAGAACATAAATCACTTTCATTTGCTACCTGCCATTAAAAAGCAGAAATTATTTGCTTTGGAAACTGGTATGCAATTAGGGGGTTTGTTTTGCAGTCGTGCTTTGTACATTTGTGGGATTCATCTTATTGTCTCTTTAAAGGCTTCTAACGAAAAGGTCCAAATTACATGGAATTCATTACAGAAACAAAAGCAATAAAGCAATCTTTAACTTTTGTTATTATCTTTTAGCAAAAATAAATCTCAAAGCTATTTTCAGCTACAAGTGGCAGCAGGCTATTTTCTAACCTACCCAAAATTGGTAGGCTCTATGAAACTCCTTCCCAAAATTTTAGCTGACAAAAATGGGACACTTGCCTGAAATCTAGGCAGCAGGACTGAACATGACTGCCTGGGGAGACTGTCTGAACAGTGACTTACATCTTTAACCTAATATCCAAACATATATATGTAGCAGAGGACTGACATATTCTGTAGCTTTAGCATCAGTAATCACAGCAGTAGTCCAGGAGATTAACATCAGGCCTTGGCTTTCATTAAGGAAAGTCACACACACACTCACATTACCCTTTTCTAAGCCATATAAAGGACACAGTGGATGTGTTCTGTAATTCAGGCATCCCAAGAGTTGTTTTCAATTAACATGTCAGAGGTTAAGTAAATACTGCTGTAGGGGAACCAAACATCTATTCCATACTGTAAAAATTTTACAGGTCACATCCGTATTTTAGGACACTGCTCCTCTCTTTTTTTGGCTGTTTCTTCATTTGTCTGCACAATGAATTCACACCTTTGCTTATTAAGCAAAACAATGACATGACTGCACAGACACAGGCCAGTCTATTCTGCCCTTTTCCATATTCTAGCTCCAGGAAATTACAGGAAATAAAGTAGCTTAAAAGCCAACCTATTCCCTTTCATCTGTTTGAGGCTACTGTTCTGATTTGTATTAAAATGCATGTGGAGCCTCAGGGGAAAAAAATAAGTCTCTCTAAGCTCAGTCCTCCATTAAACTTCCAGACATAATTCAATATATCAGCTGAAATGCATCCTAAAATCATCAGCAGTAATCTCAATCAGGTGTATGACAGCATGCTACCAGCCACCTGAAATGGTAGCTCTCACCAATCTGGGATCACTTTTCAAACTGACATCCGCAGAAAGTTATTTTAACTCTGGGGCAGAGGTATTTTCTTTGTCTAGTTCTGGAAATGACCAAGACAATTCTCACTAAAAAACCATCAGACAGTCTGGCTGGTACTGATGAATCATCTGTCTCTGCCTCTTTCTCACTGAAACGCTTGATAACAGGACCTATACAAGAATATGGTGATCTTTGTGATTGTTCTTGTTTGTTCCACTTGCAGCCGAGTGGTACCACTGCTTTCAGGTGAAGGACTAAATCAGAGACTAACATCACCAGTCCAGCATTTCCCAGAATGTCTGTGCCAAGGTCAGTCATTCCCTTACCCTGTAACCACCACAGCAAAAACTGAATGTCTTCATAATACCAGTCTTACATGCAATCTTCATGTCTTATGATCATGCTACTGCAGAAGAGAAAACCTAACTCAAAACATTTTTGTCACTGCAGAACCAAGGCAGCCTCATTAAGCTAAGTACTGCATAAATATATATAGACAGTCTGTGCCTGTAGCAAGTTTAAACTAACCAGAGAAGTCAAATGAAGAACAGAAGTGGAAACAAATACAGAGCTAATAAGGCCCTACTCTAGGTCGTGCCTACGGCAATACCTCCCGAGTCCTAGCCCACTGCCTTACTGAAACACTGAGCATCTCTGCAATAGTACCTTAGTACTAACTTATTTACTGTACACATGTGCAAAAAGACTATGATACAGAGAACTTCAGTGGTTGCTCACAATTGTTCCTACATGCAGCTGCAACATAAGGCCAAGAAAACCTGTATGCTGCCTTTGGTAGGTGCAACAACACAATTCACAATGCAGAAACAATTCAGGAGTCTGTATGCATGTAGGCTGCTCAGGACAAGGGAGAGAACATACTCTTAAGAGCGCCTGAGAATAGCAAAGTATTTGAATTAGAAAGAGCTTATCTTTTGAAGCTTCTGGAATCTTGCTTGAGAAAGCTGACATTCTCCATTAATAATCTTGGAATTTAAAGCTCAAGATGAAGAAAGGTTCCCCTTAATCCAAGTTGCTAAATTAAGATTTCTAGGGAACAGGAATCAAAGGAAAGCAGTCACACAGGTGTACTGTAGTTTAACACACAAAATTAAGAAGGCTAGCAAAAAAAAAAAGAGTTTCGTTTCATCACCTAATTCAGTAGGTCACTGAGGGTAGAACTCCCTCCCTCAGAACAGAGTACTCTTTTGACTTAGGGGTATGCACATTCATGTGCAATTCTAGCATATTGGCATTTACTTTATTAAGTAATTAGCCTGCCTAGTAGGGAAATATTCCAACCCACAGAAGAGGACACTGCAACTTCCAGAGCTTTATTTATAGCTTGAGTACAGTTGCCAGTTCATAACTTGTGCCCAAATCTGGAGCTCCAAGTTTGAATTTCTCTTTACAGTCCAGTCAAGAGCTCTAAACCTGACTCAGTGCTTCAGCTACAGAAGCAGGAGTTGTTTATTGATCTGGAAGCTACTGGAAAGGCAAGACCTTTGCTGACCCACCGGGAAAAACAGCTTTTGCCCTCGCCTGAAGACAAAACAGTCTCTTTTCCAGAGGTTAGAAACATAGCACTACTGCAGCCCCAACACCAAACTGCCCACAGCAACAGCAAAACTCCCAGGCAGCTAACTCTCTTCAACATGCCTGACAAAAACCCTGCAGCTTGTACTTGTTTTACACAAATAGAGAGCAGCCAGGTAAAAGGAGGACACAGGTCCAAAGAAATACGCCTTAGAAGTAAGGCATCCATGTTCACCATTATCTCTGAGCCCAGCTAAGTGAGTTTTGGTGGGGAGAGTAGACTTTGTGGTGATATAAAGTCTCCAAAAATTCAGCAAGTGGTTTCATTTTTACTCCCCCACACCCTCACTAACACAAATGCTAAGAGTTAGGAGTTTCTTATTGAAGCTGCACAAGCCACACAGTCACAACTGGTTTCAGAACTGTCTCTCAGTACAATTCCCTTTTTTTTAAAGAAGAGGTATTTCCAACCTATTTAAAAAACACAAAGCAATCTGCTAGCTATTTAGTGGCCACAACGTCAGTAAATAGAGGCAACAAAAATACAGCCATGACCACATTGCAGCATTTCTCATCCACATACTCCAGATGTGGCCATAATACCCATGCAGAGACTAGCCAAGAGATGATCACAGGCTTTATTTCTTCCTCTCTCCATCAACCTCAAGTTTTTCATGTCAATGGTAGGAATTTTTGCTTGAGAGTGCAGTATATACTGTTGGGAGTGATTACAGGCATTTTTGAAGGTTAGGAAACCAGCTAGCATCAAAACAGATCCCTTTATAAAAAACTGAATTTATTGAAGTGGTATCAAAGTGATTTTTTAGTTCCTTAGAAAAACCCTAAACCCAAGGACTGACACATGAGCAGAGGAAGCACAGCAAAGCTTCCCCTGGCAGCCTGCCTTAGGCCTCTTCAAAAACTCTACAGGTCTGAGTAGATTCTCCAAATGTCGCAGGCATCAGGGCAGCTGATCTTACCTGAACACTTCAAATACCAGCACTTAAAGGATTTAAATATTCTTTGCAGCACAGCAAAGGGATAGGCCAACACCCATCAGATTTTCTAGCTTTCTTCCATCATCAGAAGTGACAGAAGCAGCAACAGCAATAGCTTTTGCACAGGTTGCTGCCATTTAAGAGGGTTTTTTGTTCTTTTTTTTTCCTTAATAAAACATTGCCAACAAACTCCATCAGAAACAGGGATACTGCCACACCACTATAAAGATAGTTGCCACAGCTGGGATTAATCACCATTTTGGAAAAGCACAAGGCCCCAGTGAATTTAGGCCGTAACAACTCACTGTCAACAAGGGCCAAGAATGGCTTATTTCAGTGAAGCCAAATATCGTTCAGTCTTGCAGTACTCACACCTGAACTACCTACAAGCCAGTTTAATTGGACCAGATAATCCTCAGTGGAGCTCACAACAGAAGTATTTCAAAGTGAAGACAGAGCTCAGGAACAGCAAGGTACTTTCACCTGTGTTGCACTGGGGTAGCCAGTGTTGGCTTAAGGACCAAAATTCCCAACTATGTTATCAACACAAGGCAGCTGGAAGTCAATCTGTTCTATACACACTGGTCAGCTGAGTATGGAGTGAAGACTTCACACTTTGAACAGGATGCACAACACCCGCACCAGTGAGAAGTGGATGAGCATCCCTTCCATAGACTCAGTTATCCACTGACCCCTTTAATCAACATCCTCACTGCACAGACAGTAACCTATAATTCTCTGTAGTAACCTATTCCCTACAAAACCATTTTGCATTCCAGTTTAAATACAGCCAAGTGTCTGAATTCAGTCAGAGCAAGAAGAGACACATAAAACTCACACTATGAGCAATGAACACATTCTGCTGTGCTCAGCCCTTTTCCAAGATATGGCACCAATTCCAGAAGTTTTATGACCAGCTGTTCCGGCAGAAAACAGTGCTGTAATGGTTATAAAATGCAATTAATGACAGATTCTCTTGAATGCTCATGGAATCCCACAGACAAATGAGTCATTTGCCTGGTTTCAAAAGAGGGGCCTCTCAAGCCAATAAGAGACCTGCAAAGGTGCCACTGTTCAGAGAGCAGGAAACACAGAGATGCTGCTGCCTGCTACCATCAGTAACAAGTATTATATAGCCAATTTAAAAAACCATCAGAATCAGCAGCAAACAATATTGTCCCCCACCTTAAGAGTCTTGAAACAATGTTCTTCCCAATAACCATCAGTTTTATGCAGCTGAAAGTTGTGAGAGGGCAACTGCTAGCTGTTAATGAAAAAATTCAGTTAGCAAACTCCTAAAAATGAGAGGTTATTTGAACTGGAAAAAGAGCTCTTCATTGCATTTACCCCTCCAAATTTATGCCTGCTGAAGCACAGAGAGGAACTCAACTTTATGGCTCAAATCAAAGCCAAATTCCACCAATAACCTAGTTGGTTCATAGTCATTCCCAGCACTGACCCTCAGCCCGAGAATCTGGAAAACCTCACACTATGGAGAATACCTGCATACAGGCTTCTGGATTAGACCTGTCCTTGTTTTCTGAAGTAGTATTACCTGTAGTAATAAGAATTTTGCTTTAACAAAAAGAGATGGACTTTACAAATGTACAAGAAATTGGATATTAGATACAGATATAGCAGACAATTATATGATCTAAAAGGTCAACTAGCTTGTGAATATCAGAGTTAATTTTAGTAGTCACTTATGTCACCTTCCTCAGATACAGTTTACAGTACCATGAATTTACATCATATTCTTGATTGCTCCTGCCCAGTGCAGAGACGGGCAAGTATTCTTTCATCCCTATCAATGTCCTTCTATAAAGCATGAGGTGACATTATCCTCACTCTGAGACCTGGTCTACCAAATTCAGTAATTAAGCCATAAACTTGACTTAGGTCCATCAAGTGAAAGGGGATGTAAAATGTCAAGGCCAACACTGTATTTTTAGAGCTTTTGTTTCTCTTGAGGAAGCAGCAAATTTGTGTTCCTATTGTTTATCAGGAACTTTCCCCTCCCACTTCCAGTCTGCAGCCACATTTGATTGTACATTTTCAGTCAGTAAGACACTACTCTCATTTTAACTTAAGCTAAACTATTAACACTACTTCATCAAACAATGCCCACAACCTCAACCTATTTAAAAACATCTCTAACATTCAGGAGAGAAGAGGCCTAACAATATTTAATATATTCCAAACCATCCATTTGGCTGCATATTGAAAAAACCCTAGCAAAAGCTACATAGATCCTAAAACACAAGTAACCTTCAAATATCTAACAGAGATACTAGTACAGATGCAATGTTATCCTCTGCATCAATCACAAACAGAGCTTGGTTACAGCACAGATGGCCTTAACTCCTCCCAGGCTACGGAGAATTGAAGGCTGCACACCACTACATGAAAGGGAATCTCAGATTAGGAGCAAGGCCTTGGATTTGCCCTGAAGATGTGATTGTGACAAGGACAAAGAAGTTTCTTGTATAATGTTATCATCACAAAATATGTTATTTTATTTCAAGCTTGTTGTAATTACACATTTTCAGGACCAAATGCAAAGAACAATCATCTCTCACAACTGCTTTGTTTACACACAGTAGATATATTCCTCAGGCAGCAAGATTCATAGTACTTACATTTCTGGACTACAACAGGAACATCACTGTTATACCTGCTACTGCAAGCCTCAACTACTGTCTCCTATAAAAAAACTCTGTGTCTTAACTGATTTTAGTTGTCGCTAGCTTTATTGGATTATGATTACACAGCTCAACAGCTAGGTCAACAGCAGACCAAGCAAGGTATCACATGATTCTGAATCACTTTTTTCCTGAATCTGATCTCTCTTCAGGTACGTTAAAAAAGGTCAGATTATCAGCTTCAACACAAAGAAGCCACACGAATAAAAAGCTTCAGAGTTTCAACACCTGAAGGACCATACTCTCAGACTGTTAAATCTTGTGGGGGTGAGGAGAGAGGGAGCAAGACTAGTCATGTCCCTGTCCTTAAACATGGTCCTTTTTCCTTGTAGGTTCCATTTACATTTACACTGTTCAGGGGGTAACAGAGAAATAATAAAAAACACCCACTCTTTCAGCCTCTAATTAAGACCAAATGGAACCTCCCCTTAGAAATCACAAGTCTCAAGAATGAGCTCACATTGCATCAGCATCTCCAGTTCTCAACAATTGAGACACTGGTCAGCTGTCTTCAGAAACACATTATGCTCTCCTACATAATCTCAAACTTGAGTTACACACTTCATTTTTCTAGCAGGTCACTGGAACTTGCACAGACGAGTCATCCACCCCATCTGATTTTTTTTCACAAGTCCCTCTCTCTTTCAGGCTTCCCTAAGCAAGTCCAGAAGCAGAGTAGTGGTAATAACAAGGAACAGCAGTAGGCAAGCTCTGGAAGAGAACAACATCAAAAGGCACTACTATAGTAAAGCATTACATACACATCTCTTGTGTATTTTGAAGGCAAAGCCAATACACAGTCTCTTCTACATGTACAGAAAAGATGGTGTCCAGGATGAGCACACTGACAAATTCATACAGTTTAGTTGTTTTGTTCATGACATGATTGAGACACACATGCAGAGCAACATTTTAACAGTCCTCAGCGGTCTCAGTCTGGTTTATACTGCACACCATTCAAATCTGGCAAAAGATTTATCAAAGGCAACAGCAGAACAGTTACCCCTCTAAGGAGTCTAAATATACACAACAGCGTGTATACAGAAATTCTCTTCAGAGTAACGGAATTCATTCTTCTGGCTTTCCAACAGCATCCAACATATATCTAAGCCTGCAAAAGTGCCCAGCTGTCACTATCCTGGTTTTACGGGAGCGCTATTCCTGCAGAGGAACGCTGACAGTCAGTTCAGGGATGCTGCCTATGAAGTACACAATTTGTGAGAATTTGCAGTCATTCCTGCACTTAAGTCTCTGAGGAGTTCAGAACAAACAACTCCTTTAACACCTCAGAACAGGCACACAGCATAAGAAGTCTACCTTCAAGATAGCACAAAAATTTATTTTTCCTAATTCACAGTATATCAATTTGAGGTTTATGTTCTCGCATTAAAGACACTTCTTCACAATGATTCATTTGCTGGCAGCCCCTTTAAGAGAAAGTTACTTGTTTCAAACAAGTTTTATACCCAAAAACATTATTCCAATTTCAGCAAACTCCTTCACATACTCATCACACAATCCCACCACAAAAGAGCCTTTTTACTACATGTATCTCCAAGTGCTACCACAGCCTCTGAGCACAATTTCTTTTTCAAAAAAAAGAGAAGGGGGCAGGAAAGAGGCCTCCAGCCACGAGGGATAGAGAAGGCAGCTGTATTGCCATTTCACAAGGAAAGCACGGCTGAAAGTACTTCTACACAAACACAATTTCCTCTCCATTTCCTACAACAAGCTTCTTTGTGAGCCACCACCCCCTGCACTAACTGAAACACTGCAGCAATCACCACAGATCAATCAGCAGAGAGCAGAAATCTCACCTGATAGTAAGTCTTAATGTTTCTCACTAAGATGGTCAGGTTTTGAACCCGAAGATAGGCGTCATTATTTACATGCTTGTTGACACGCTGGTTGGTTGGTCGAGGATCGCTATTAAAAGAAGAAGAAGAAAATAAGGTATTACTAGTTTAGTCGGTGCTAAGACTTAGCATCTGAATAACACACCATTAGGAAAATCCTTAAAAATTGACCCATTAAACGAGCTGACAGTTATACAGGATACATACACATTAATTCACGATAGAATAAGCTCATTACCTTTGTACCTACGTAAAAGTTGGAAATCTTCCTGTGTGCTACAAAAGTAACTGACTTTAGGTTAACCCACTCAGCAATTCAGGGCAGCTTCCCTCCTTATTTATATTTTTCCAAAGAAAAGAGCATATTTAGTTTTTGCACACTAGATCAAAGCAGTCTCTGACGATAAGAGGTTTATCTTATTCAAACAAAGAGAAGCCTAGGAAAGACTGCCATGCCTTCCTTGACTTTGGAGTTCTATGACAAGAGGAGGGTGTTAACACTTGATCAATGATCACTGTGCAAACTGCAAAACCCAGATGTATTTCACACTGAAGTAAAGGGAAAAAGGAGCACTGCACTTCTATTATACACGTATCATCTACCTAGATCTCTCTCATATACCCGCTGTCACAAAAACCAGCTCTACTGTACCCTCATTCCACAGGGCTTCAAGATATAAATGAAATATAAATGTAGGTAGAGATATAAGCAAGACAGGAAAAAAGTTGGTGGAAAGATTTTAGGGAAAGGAGCCTGAAGTTTTTGTTTCATTTTAAAGGAAGTAAATTAAAATGTACCTGATGTTATTTCTAAAATTAAAAACAAAAACAAAAAAAAAACCAGGAAAAAGCTGCAAATAAATTAATATGAATGTGCACCTTCAGATTCTCTGTGTACACACTAACATGTTGCAAAAAAAGGAATCTGAAAACCTTTATCTGCTGATAGCATAGATCAAAGCCTTGTGTTTCCCCTCTAATAAAGACTCTTATCAGCAAACTCCTACACAATCCAAACACCTGCCTCCCAGAGCTCTGCTTTGGTTGTTAATTAAGCCATTCACAGCTCTTCCAGGGACAAATATTGAACTCAGGTGCTGACAAGAAAATAAGAGGAACTGATCCGATATTTATTTTCAAAATATATCTGCCAAAGTTTACATAAGTATGTCAAAGAGCTTTTTATTTCTTTTTTTTAATGCACAACCATCCCAAAGTATCTCTCTAGTGAAAGCAGTGCTATGTATATACATATAACAGAATACATAGATACTCCTGAGACGAGAGAAGTGCCTTGGCAGCAGATAACATTAGACACAATATTTACGTACCAGGGTTCAAGAAAACCGAAATACAGATGACCAAAACTGCCACTGGTATAAACTAGCAAGACCCTACACAGCCTTTACAGCAGCAAAGCATTTTGGATACCAATTGGCACTGTAATAAATTACGAAAAAAGAGACCAAAGAGAGGCAACTGTAAAAAGCTTTTAGAGTAAAATCTGTAATAAGCATTCCATTTAAATGATGCTCAGATACAGGAGTGCAGAAGCCATACCCATACAGTTTGACAGTATGCGTCTTCAGCAGCACATCAAGATGGAGAAGTATAAATGGCACCTGGGCTTGAACTTGGAGAGTACCTTGTCTTCAGTAGTCTCTGAATAAATGCTAGATCCTGAAAGAAGCTGGATGCTTAGCTTTTTTTAGGCATGGTCATGACAACAAACCAGGAAGCTAGAAGGGAAGAAACAAAAAGAGAAGCTGGCCAAATAGAAGGGTCAGCCTACAGTTCTCATTTCCATGTGAAAGCTCATGTAAGCAGCACACTGCCATGCCACTGTCTGGCAGTGAACCAAGTCTACGGCCAGGAAGAGAAAGCTTTGACTGTATAGCAGAGCAATACTCCACAGCTCTTCCCAAAATTGGACAAAATGGGGCAAAATTCCACAAAATGCACCTACCAGCCACAGCAAAGGAGAGGCAATTTCTTCAACATCTGTAAGCAATGTAACCACAGGACTTGGATGAGGTTTTTCAAAAGCACATAAGACACAGAACAACTCCATCCAAGGCAAGACCTGCTCATCTTTTGGCACAGTGGAGCTAATCATCTGTTACAAGAACATAAGCATTGGGAAGAACAGGCTCTCAGAAGCAATTCCGGAGCTTTTATCCTATCATCTTCATTAAAGGTAATTGATTGACCCAAGAGCCCTTAATGCCACTGACCTCAGGGTCCTCTTAACCTGGAGCCAAGCCACAGCACACAGTATCACTCTGGCAGTCCTGCCTCCTCCGCCTCCTCCTCCTCACGGACAAGGAAGTTAAAAGCTTTTCTGAAAACAGAATGTAGCTGGAAAAAACGACAGTTTGGATTTCTGAATCTGTCGGGTAACCAACATCATGCAGCACCTCAGCTCCCTGCAGAGAGGACCCCTTGCACAGGATGTGAAAGGCCAGCACAGCCCACGATTCAAACTACTGCAGGGCTCGTTGTCTCCACAGGGAAAACTAAACAATTCCTTCACAACATGCAATATCCCATTTCTTCTTCACTTGTTACCGTATTTTTTTTTCTTCATCCTGGGCCAGATAAGCTCAAGTACTGACTGCAGCTGTCCTAGCTCCACAGCCAAGAACTTGGAGGAGCCACAGACAGTGGCTCTTGGAGGCAGTGGGAGGTTCTCCCCCCCGCCCCCAAATAAAAGGACAGATTTATTCTTTTTCATTTACCAGATAAGCTCAGTTTTATCTAGTTGAACTGACAAAACATCTTTTGACCTAACAAGCATGGAGAGGAACACTTATAAGAACTAAGGGTTCAAGGCACGTGCTTATTCACAAAGAATATATTTCTTGCATTTTTCAAACATTTTCTGTGTCAGACCTGCCCAGAATAACCACATCGCGCCATGGGAGGTGGTCAGCTGGATCCCTCCTGCTGCTGCTGCTGCCACCTCCACATCACTCACGCGGCTCCTGAGACACCTCGGGGGACGTGGAAGGGGAGAGCCAAGGAAGCCACGAGAGGC
>NW_010130774.1:0-738 GCF_000699245.1 Pterocles gutturalis | reverse complement strand
AACCGGCCCCGGGGGCAGGCCAGCCGCGCCACAGGGGAACGGGGCAGCACCGGAGACCCCGCAGGCCTGAGGTTACCCACGCCCAGGGAAGGAGCAAGCCACCAGAAAACCCACAGTCACACACATTTACTGATCGCAAGAGAAGTGAAAGAAAAAGGCTAAAAACCTAGAGAGGCTGAGGTAGTCAAAACACTACAACCCCAATATCCTGATCTACAGCCTGGAAAAGCGGGAAGGCAAAGCAGAGTCCTCAAGGAAAAAAAAGCACCTGAATAAAATTACACCGTAAGAGGCAAATTCTGTTTCTAAAGATGTTTCTGAAGGATACAGAGCTGTTGGTACCACACTCTGCTCATTATAGCACCCGTTTGGTTGGTGAAATTTGTTTATCAAGAATTTTACAGAAAGAAGCTCTTTCCAAGCATCACACTGCAAATCAAAGAGATTTTTTGCAACACTAACCAGGTAACCCAAACAAATTCTTTGTCTGAATGTTATCCAAAAAAATCCCTGAACACAACCTCAATAAGATGCTTTTTCAGTCCTTTGATGCTTGGCCTTTCCCCTACACAAAAATACAATGAAAACTACAATTCTCTTTTTTTAAAAGCCACCTACTCCTCAAGATCAAAAAGTCTAAATCAGACTGAGGCAGCGTGACTGAGGTGGGACTAAGGGAGGTACTTCACAAAGCAGTAAAAGCACCCAGGTCACAGAATCACAGAACGTTAGAGATTG
>NW_010130773.1:0-12445 GCF_000699245.1 Pterocles gutturalis | reverse complement strand
TCCTCAGGGCTGCTCTCACTCTGTTCTCCACCCAGCCTGTACTTCTGCCTGGGAATGCCCAAACCCACATGCAGGACCTTTCACTTGGCCTTTGTCCTGGTTTCAGCTGGGACAGAGTTAACTTTCTTCCTAGCAGCTAGTGAGAAGCTGTGTTTTGGATTTGTGCTGAGAAGAAGGCTGATAACATACTGATGTTTATAGTTGCTGCCAGGACAGTCAAGGACTTTTCAGCCTCTCTGCTGTGCCAGTGTCTGCAGGTGCAGGAGAAGCTGGGAGGGAACATAGCCCAAACTCCTTGCCTAGGATTTGACCTTAGGTTTAGGACTGAGACCCAAAGTGGCCAGTGCTCTATTCCATGTCATCTACGTCATGCCCAGTATATAGATGAGGCTCTGTACGGAAATACTTTCTCTTGCACTGGGTTGTCTCCCTCTGGGTCGTCCCTCTCCCAGGGTCATCTCAGACTCTCGGACAGTTGAGCTCTTATTTCCATTACAGGAGTGTGGTTTTGGGACTCTCCTTGCTCTGGGATCATTATCCAGGAACGGGCTGAGCCTTGGTCATCGAGTGGTGAGCAGTATCACTGTGTATCACTCATTTGTATATTTGTATACATTCCTATTATTATAATTATTTCCAATATTATTGCAGTTTAGTTATTAAATTGTTCTTATCTCAACCCATGAGTCTCTTTTCCCTTCACCCCTTTAATTCTCTCCCATATCCCTGGGAGGGGGGAGGGTAAGTGAGCAGTGTTGTACTGTGTCGCTGCCTGCCAGGGTAAAAGTACAACAGCCTTGTTGAACTTCATAAGGTTTGCACAGGCCCACCTCTCAAGCCTGTCCAGGTCCCTTTGGATGGCATCTTTTCCCCCCAGCATGTCCACCACACCACACAGCTTGCTGTCATTGGCAAACTTGCTGACGGTGCACTGAATCCCACTGTCCATGTCTGCAGCAAAGATGTTAAAAACAACACTGGCCCCACTACTGACCCCTGAGGAACGCCACTCAGACATTGAGCTGTTGACCACGACTCTTTGAGTGTGAGCATCCAGCCAATTACTTATCCACCAAGCCATCTGTCAAATTAATGTCTCTCCAATTTAGAGACAAGGATGTCATGCAGGGCAGTGTTAAAGGCTTTGCACAAGTCCAGGTAGAGGATGTCAGTTGCTCTTCCCTTATCCAACAATCAAAGAAGGCCACCAAATCTGTCAGGCAAGATTTGCCCTTAGTGAAGCCATGCTGGTTGTCACCAATCACCTCCTTATTTTCCATGTGCCTTAGCAGAGTTTCCAGAAGGACCTGCTCCATGATCATGCCAGGCACAGAGGTGAGATTTACTGGCCTTTATTTCCCCAGGTCTTCCTTTTTTCCCTTTTAAAAATGGGGGTTGTGTTTCCCCTTTTCCAGTCTGTGGGAACTTCACCAGAGTGCCATGACTTCTCAAGTATGATGGATAGTGGCTTAGCAACTTCATCGTCCAGTTCTCTCAAGACCCACAGACGCATGTCATCAGGTCCCATGGACTTGTGCACCTTCAGGTTCCTTACATGGCCTCAAACCAGACCTCCTACACTGGGCAGTTCTTCATTCTCCCATTCCCTGCCTTTGCCTTCTGCAACTTGGGCGATGTGGCTCAGCATTTGCTGGTGAAGACTGAGGCAAAAAAGTAATTGAGTACCTCAGCCTTCTCCATATAACCAGGAGGTAACCACATCTCCTGTTTCCTTCCAGAGAGGGCCCACGTTTTCCCTAGTCTTCCTTTTACCTCCAACATACCTTTAGAAGCTTTTCTTGTTGTCCTTGACATCCCTGGCTAGATTTAATTCCGTCAGAGCTTTAGCTTTCCTAACTTGATCCCTGGCTGTTGAACCAGCTTTGTATACTGGGCAAGGACAGCAGCAGCTCCTCTGTATCACAGTTTTTAATTTATGCTCTGGGTCTTTTTTTCCTTAAAGGTGTCAGATCAACACTTGAACCTGGCATCCCCTGTACATAAGGAAAGAACTGTATATTAAAATTTCCCCCGCCAGTGTGCCACAACTTCAACACAAAGCTCATCCTGAATCAAAGGCTTCTACCTGTCCATAAAGCATCATTATTAATTAGTTAGACAAACAGTATCAAATTAACTACTGTCAGCAGAGGTGGAATGGTCTGATGGTGACCAACGAGCTCGAGGTTCAAAGGATTGGCATCCCATTGCTACCTCCCTGCAAACCTCCCCTTTAACAATCCACTTTATCTAACTGTGATTCACATCACCAGTGGCAAACCAGGAAATAGTATTTTTCTGCCTCACTGAGTGTTGCAAATATAAAATCTTATAGCAGTTGTGAGGAATTCAGGTACCACAGAGAAGAGGATTGGTTAGGGAGTTAAACAGAAAATGAAGAGCAATCAAATGAAGGGAACATCTGTGTTTTAACTTGGCCACACGATAAACAGGATAGAATAATTTGACTCAATTTAATTAACTTCTTGGCTGTAATTTTCTTTCATTCTTTTCTGTTCCCTTCTTTCAACTAGAACTCACTCCATTCCTCCATATCATAATTTATAGAATTAGAAAAATTCTTCATTATATTTACTTGATCCAAAAATAGCCTTTTTAAGTTGAAGTATGAATTTCCCACTGTTTTCTTAATACTTTCTAATTCTTCCAAGAACATTTCTTTTTCAGAATTAAATTTTTGTCCCTCCTCACCTTCACTCCTTTTCCTCTTTCTCCAGTGAAGAGAACTTCAGAAGGTTGGGGATTAAAACATTTTCAATAACCACCATTTTTTTTCCAAAAGCATCTATTTATTTCTATAACTAAATAAAACAAATGTTTTCTACCTTTCTAAACAAGTTACATTTTTTTTTACCAGCTTTATTTCAATATGGGTTTTACCGTTTTGTCAACACCCCTTGGTTCTCTCTCTCTGAAAAACACGATGAATTTTCATGCTCCTCCATTCACACTGCTGGCTACCCATTTCTCCTGTCCTTTGCTTTTCCCTTGTTTCACTTCTTTAATCTAAGCCCCATTCTCTTCAGGCCAATGTGTCCATCTCTTGGCTTAATAACTATCAGTGTAGCAGAACGGATGACTTTTTTCTTTACTACTCCATGTACCTCCTCACACATCTAACAATGTTTTTTTTTTCCTCAAAATGTTGCACCATTACTTATTTTGTAAATTCTTTTACTCCCTGTGTACTTTCTTATTCTTGAACAGTATCAAAAACAGCAACAGTTTTTAATTCTTTTTTACCCCAATTTCTACCATAGCAGAGTATTGAAAAGCAGCAGCTTCTCAGACAACCATAAATTTTTATACCTTGAAGGACTCCTCAAATATTTTCCAAGAAATATTAGCTTTTGACATTTAAATTGGAAGCTGACAATTCAGGGCCAAATGCAAGTTCATATAATTTGCTCAGTATCAATGAACTGGCTAGATGGAATCCCATTTTAAATAACATCGGTGAAGTTTACATCTATCAAATGCATTAGGCTCACTAAATTTCTTTCCTTTAGTTCACGCTGCTCTCAGTTCTATCAAAAAAACAATGTTAAAACAAACATTTAGAAACTATTTCTGCTAGACGGATAGCCCTGAGATTCCAGACAATCCCTGCTCTCCAGAGTTGTCTGTATTAAGACCTCACACTGAAGTGAGGTGAGATGAAAAAACAGAAGGATGTGGCTGGATGCAGAAAGCCCCAGCAGCATGCAAGCTCCCAGAAGCAGGCACAACCAGAGAGTGTTCTAGGGCTGGCTTACCTTATTTAAGCTTTCCTCAATGGCTGGGCAATGAAATTGATCCCAAGCAAAGCTACTGTTTTGAAACAAGTAAGTAGATGTGTTCTTCTTACCTCTGCACATAGCTTCTAACTCCTGAACTTCCCTTTCAGCCTCTTTGACTTCTTGAAATGCAGCTGCAATGGGGGATAGATCGGCACATCTTCTCCTCAGGGTTCTTTGCTCAAAGTCATTTATTGAGTCAGCATTTAACAGATGACTAACCTGCTGGTATTCCTTGCTTAGAGTCTCCAAATGTTTCTGCACAGCCTCATGCTTCCACAATGCCCGAGAATCACGATGTGTTTTCCTATGCTGACTGTTAAAAGACAAAGTGAATCTAGCCACGTCCAGTAAAGATTTTGGCCTCCAAAATCCACAGTTGTGCAGTGCCATCACATAACCTATTTTCTTTGCAACAGGAGGGAGAAGACAGCTGTGAAGTTGAGCGTGACAGCAGCCATTGGCAAGCAGACTCTTAAAAAGACAGACAGTTCGGAAAGGTTTCATTTTGTTTCTTATTTTTCCATCACCTGAAATTAAAAGCAGACAGTATACGGACCATTGTTACTATTTAGAAAAAGAGAACATCCTGTTAAAAAACCAAAACCAAACAAACACAAGAACTGCATCAGGCCCAAATCCTGTTCTTGACTACAGCAACACCAATGCAACTGTTATGGACAACACTATTCTTGTTTCAGTCCTGGTTTAAACAAGAAACTCTTATCAGCATCATTATACTTACCGAGGGTTGGAAAATTTCTCTTCCCTCACCTCCTCAAACAGTTTATTTATGCAGTGGAAAAGCTACTGCAGATGCTGCTGTAGAGACAACAGCTTCATTTTATCATATGTCTCACTGGAAAAATCCAACCATTTTCATGCCTTACTGTTGGAAGAAAGATTTTGCTCAGAGAAGACAAATGTATACTAGAGGTGCAGAATTATATAGAGAATGTATGAAATGTGCAGAACTAATGGTGCAAAATTATATCCACTACCATAACAAGATATAACTTTGGCAAGAGGACACTAGTAACATCAGATTGCAACAAAGCAGTCAATGGGACTACAATACACTTACAAGAAATTACTCACCCATATATGTACTACGTAAGACATGGGTGCAGTGCTTTATGTCCCCTGTGTACTCCATCCCATGATATATTTACATATAAGAGTTACAAACATTTTCTATCCAAAAAGTGACTAAGAAGCTGGTACTCTGAAATACAGTCCCTGTATTTTTCTGAGACACTTAGCCTACACAGCACACAGGTTCCCCTTACCATCCCTGTTACTCTAGGAAAGATCTTTTCCTCTTCATTTTATATCATCAACACTGCAAACTGTGCCACGAATTCTTACTGTGCTCTAAAAATTTACATTAGAGTGCAATGGTCTACCTCTACCAAGAGGACTAAATTTAAATAATTTATATTTTAGGACTACTCACACAGAGAAGGTGTAACAAATAACAAAGCACTCCTTAATATCTCTGCCAGTGCCACAATCCCATCTGTCTACTGATTTTTAGAAAAAAGTGGATTCAGAGAAAATGAGAGCATGAAACTTTTGCGACAGGATCCCCTTGAAACATACACTTCAGTTTTCACAGAATCATAGAACGGTTTGGGTTGGAAGGGACCTTAAAGATCATCTAGTTCCACCTGCCCTGCCATGGGCAGGGACACCTTCCACTAGACCAGGTTGCTCAAAGCCTCATCCAGCCTGGCCTTGTTTTCTGACACAATTATTTTTCATTCATCAGTGACAAGACCTTCTGTGCATTTTCAGGCATTTTATTAACAAATTACTATAACATTCCAACTACTCAACTCAGCCATTATCCTCACCTATTTACTTTCATCCATTTGTCCACAATGAAGAAAGAGCAATATGCAGTAAAACCAGAAGTACTCTGTCTTGCTTGCCTGAATGCCTGTTTCACTACCTACAGAAGGAGGAAAGGACCTTTATTCTACTTTTGCACCGTCCCCAGACTCCCTAGCTGGCAGGTGCTATTGAAATACTACGGCCTGAGCAGTGAGGCCCTGAACCAAAGTTGACCTCTAGATGAACCTCACAACCTAACAATATATCTAATATGTATACTATTGATCACATATGCCATGTATTACCTTACCATATATCTAATATGCATAATACTGATCACATTTGCAATGTATTACCCTATTAATATATGCCAATTTACAAAAGTTTTGTTGTAATGCTTATAGAGCTTTGCTGTACCGCTTGCTGTGTAAGGTTAGTCAGCAGAAAGATATCAACTGTGTAACAGCAGACAAAATTAAGCACGGATGTGCCCTATCGCCACAGATGGCAAAGGAATGTGGCAAGTCGTGACAAGCTTTGTTGAGAGATAAATAATCAAGATTCCTAGATTCTTTTGTTCTTGTTATCTTCGGTCTCCTGCCCCTTGTTATCTTCCATCTCCTGCCCCAGCCAGGCTCAAGACAGAAGTTAACAAGGAGAAAACCACACCAGATGTTTTTTGCAGTTTAAGATCTAAAGTTGTTTATTCAACTGTATAAAAGTGGGGAAAATTTGCAGGGAAATTTGGAAGCCTCATCTATACAGTGGACGCACTGTATAGAGATTTCCCATTTGCCGGGAAGGGTTCTCCGAATCCTCGCTGCAACCGGGCTCCCCAGCGACTGCTGATCTGGATGATGGTAACGTATTATTAGGGCAACTGGTGATGTATCTTTCTTAATCACTATCACTAACTCTATGTAGTAATGATTAGGTGCATTACCTTATTTTATGCTTGTTATAGTAGTTTGCTTATTATTTCTCTGTTTTACCTTATCTTGCTTTAATTTACTTTCACTGTGTTATTTTCCTCATTATTTTATCACTTTAAACGTAAGTAAAAATAAGTTTACTTCTTTAATTTGGTGCGTGGGTCCTTTGTGCTAATCCCATCGATTGGCAAAATAGCTATTGAACCCACCGCAGCAACTTCAGGAGTGCTTTAATCTATAGAAAGCCAACGATACCCCTCACGGATTGTTCTAGTGACTAAAACTATCTGTAGCAGAAGGATCATGTTCCCTTCACACAGCAAAAGGCACGAATTGGGCTCATAATCTACAATCCTGGCCTTAGTTGCTCAGGAGCACATATAGACTCAATTCCAAAAGACCTAATTCTGCTGATGATACTGGAGTTGCTCCAGGCCCGCATGGCCCATCATTGTTTGGTTAAGTGCTAACCATCATTAACTCACTTTTAAAATATTAGTGCTCTATTTTATTTCAATTAATTAATTAAATATATGAATTATAACCATCTAACTCATTTTTACTGGTGTAGTTAAGAAGTGATGTACTCAAATACCAACAGATTTCTACTATAGTTCTGCCTGAGCTCGCAAAAATAAAATTCTTCGTTTTAAATGCCTGAATAACCTAAGTAATTGCAAGACACAGACCCTTAAGGAAGTCAGAAATTTCAAGATAACTTTGCTATGTTAAATAAAAAAAGGTATGCCCTTTTCAGAGAGATATTGCCGCACTACATTTGTGCAGAAATAAGCACACACAAAACTTTTACAGAGCTACGAGCAGTAGATGACCTATTAACTGCTTTTCAAGCCAGATTTTAATAACTTTTTAATGTGACAAAATTACCTCATGCACATCACAAATCAAAACTAGTAAGCAAAAGTGACAACTGTACTTGTCTTATTACAATATGACTTACTATTGTTACTTATGTAACAAAAAAAATTATAATTACCAGACAAGAAACAGTTGTCAATGTTGTGAACAATTTAAGAGGTTTTAAAAATAATTTCTAACAATCAAAGGTGCTCTAAACTGCATGCAAAATAATTTAGACACAGAAGAACATGTAGGTACACAAAAGGAGCTTGTATTTCAATGTACGCTGTAACGGGAACAGCTCAAGGTCGTGCTTCCGAGGCCACCTTTAATATACCTCTGTCTCCCACCACAGCTACCCTGAGCAAACCTCCCGAAAGCCGTGCACAAAGTCCCCGCGGCAGCCCTCCCCTATTGCAAGGGTTACTGGTTGATGGGGAAGGCAGGGCTGCAGAGCAGGCAGGAGCAGGCAGAAGTCATACAGTGGCGGAGGGCACCTGCGAGGGGCGAGGGGGGCTCCGCTCCCCAGCCCCCATCGAGGAGCTTTGGCACTCACCCTCTGCACACATCGGCACCGGACAGATCCTGCCTCAAAAAATGAGGCCATGGCAGATGGGAAGCAGGGCGGAAAAACTCGCAGTCCCAGCATGCCTGCTGAAAACACAACTCCCGGCATGCTTCGGCCCAGGCCGGCGTGGGTGGCCAGCCCGTGGAGGCACAGGGGCACGTCACCGGCGGCCCGCGAGCATCGCTTGCGCAATGCCATCAGTACAGGTCGATACTGAAATTAAAAATGGGGAACGCGACCTAAAAAATAGGTCTTAATTTTTGGTATCTTCCTCACAGCTGCACAGTAACACTCCAACTTCAGCAACGCTTTGGAAGAAATGGCAAGAGTAACAACAAATGGGAATACTCCCTTCTGTTCCCAGCTTCTAAGCTGTTATATTACAGACACATTTCCCTGTATTTTCCCAAAACATGGTCTGAAAATACACGTCGTTTCAAATCTGGTTATTCAAAGATTAATTTCAGAGAAGTCTGAATAAAACAACATTAAGTTCCACTTTATGTCAAAGCTCACTGATCAATTATATTTAAAATTAATTATTACTATGCTACTAAAGACAAACATCAGTTATAAAATATTAATAAACATAACCATTCAGATTACCATTAAGCTAATATGATGCAGCTTCCTAATAAGGTATGGTTTAAAACATACTATGTGTACGCACATTCAAATAGATAATATTAAACAGATTATACAACTACACCTCTAATTATATCTGCATTTTGAAAAGACTTAAGTAACATTGCTTTTTTATACTTATAATCACCCAAAAAGCTTTCTTCCCAGCTACTGTCGCTCAACATGATTTAAAAAAAAAAAAAAGGTAAAAATCTGGTATATATAACATATAACATCAGTGGGGTTTGGTGAGGTAAATACGCCAAAAGACTGAAAAGGGGACCAGTCTGGGAGGATTTGTATGATACCTAATCAGCACATGAATGACAACTAACCCCTTGTTTAGATCTGAGGACAGACTGGCTCTGCTCCACCCCCTGGGACAGAAGGCAAGGCAGACAGATTAAAAGATTCTTCCAGAGAATAGGACCATGCGCAGAGCTGATTCAATTTACAAAAGGACCACAGCAAACAGCACCCTGAAACCTCACAGGCACTTCCCCAGGCCTGAGCTCACTGTGCTGCACCATGAGAGACACCATCGTCCAGATGCCGTCCCCACCATGCCTCACTCTTCTTCCATGATGACTTAGACCTCAGTGAAAGGAAATAATAAAATTATCCTTGCATTGGGACTCTAAATATGCAATCTGACACTTAAAAATCTTGGGAAGGTAATTTATGGGAGGACAACTATGAAACTAGGAAGAAAATGAAAACTGTAAGGAGACCACACACTCAAAAAAATTGATTTTAAAACAAGAGGATAGGCCAAGGAAAATCAGATCAGCTTCTACTCCAACCAGCAACAGTTCTCACATTAAATCCTCTGATCAAACACGATCATGGTTCAGTTTTTATTATGCGTTGCAGGCAAATTCTTTAACTTAAGTGTGAAAATAGAGACTGTAACAAACTCTCAGCCCTCCTTACCAGGCAGAAGACCATGCAGGGACCACATGGCCAAGACAAGGGCTGGAGCCTGTACTGGCAGTAGGGTTGCAGATATATAGTCAACCACAAGACCTAGTCCACCCATCTCATATTCAAAACATGTATGACATGCTCTTTCACTACATTTACTGTAGGCTTTTAGAATACAATATGGGAATTGACTATGAAGGATGGGAAATTCCATTGCTGTCTGTGCTTCGACCCCTGTTACAGTTCGTTTTAATGCCTCAAAACCTGTGTGGCCAAAGCAGCTGCCTATGGAGGCAGCGAGGACCAGGGTTTACGGGGCAGAGGCTGCTTGGGGCAGGGTGCCACTGCCTTCTTCAGCCACCACAGCAGCCCACAGGGACATTGGGTGCAGAAGGGAAGAGTGACAGCAGAAGTACAGCAAGGCTTCAGGGTTTCCAGACAGACATGGCGGTCCTGTACTTTAAAATCCGGCAATCCTAAACTGCCAGTTGCTTTATAAACTGGAGGCGAAGAAATTCCTCATCAGACAAAACAGGCCCCAGGCCTTACAATGTGCTTGGCTTGAAGGCAGATCCCTGTCCACACGGAGGCCCTTATCACCCAGGGGGCCCTAACCAGGTTTAGTGATTTGCAAGCATTGTGCCACGACTTCTCCAGACACCAACTGACGACGTTGACAGGTCACAGAGAAAAGTGACAGATACAGCAAAATCACAAGCTTGTTATAATGTATATATCACTTTAATACCGCTCCCCCCTTTCAACCCAAATAGTTTGTCAACAGACTTCTGAATTCTTTCTGTTTGAAGGAAAAACTGGTGTAAGAATCATACACGTCTTGAATACAGTCCTGTTCATTAACAAAGCCTGTAGAAAGAGCTTTGTTTTGCCCAGCACAATGGGATTAAATTACAAGAAGTTTTCTTGACTGCGCTCCCAAACCTGACTTTCAACTAGAGCTCTGCCTCCCCAAAAAGCTGGTTTCTTTGTTTATTCTCTCCCAGCTAGTCTACAAATGTTTCTTTTATTGCCTCCTTGCTTTCCTTTTCTTGCTGCTTTTTAACACAGATTTTTAATACAGACACGTGTCTAAATGCAAATCGAACCCCTGCCTCTTATTTGCAATTTGCCTGTTTTCAGACAGCGTTCTTTCCAGTATTTGGACTAGCAAGAAACAGAGATCTTTAGCTGTCAAGAACAGCCTTACTGCTTCAGACCAAAGGTCTACCTAGCACAATATTTGCCTGACCATCTCAGAGATGCATGTTTATCACTCAATCCAAACAGAGGCATAACATGCCTTTTGCCAAGACAGAAAATTAGAGTTCATTAAGTCAAGGCTTCAGCTAGTTATAAAAAGTGGTACAAACAGGCTCTGAAAATGATGCAGCAGGGCAAAGTCAAGTTGGCCATCCTTGTCAACAGTACTTCTGCTTTGAAAAAATCAGATCCTGAACACTGCAGTTCTACACCATACAGCAGAAAGAAAAGTGAACTGGGTAGAGTGTGTGGAAAACACCCTGCTATCAGTGATCCAGGTGACTGACCTCATTAGAAGTGTGCCATAACAAAAAAAAAAAAAAAAAAAAAAAAGAGAAATAAAGACAATACAGATATTCCTCCTACAAAGAAACTTATTACAGTCCATACATCCCAAGAGATTAACAAAACAGCACCGAGAACCACCACTATTCACAAATATGGTGGTCATAAACTGATGCTCAGCTAAGAAGAACTAGGAAAGCATATGCTGATGCTGTACTTCTTCAATATTCTCCTTGCCTTTGCTATTTTCATCTCAGGACAAGAAATTGTCTGCTCTCTCGTTCCCTCCTTTAGCCTGAAAGGAAAGCAGATATCATGTCCATCAGCTTCAGCAAGGCTTGGGACAAGTCAAAGACATGCTGCTTGGGATCCTCAGTCACAGTCACCTACTTTATGTGTAACCAAATAAAATATAAGTACACACCTTTTCTAATTGCCTTGTTATATACTATTTTCCACACACCTGCTTTACTGTGGGTATCTATCATGTTCATCTTCTAGGACAGTGGGTGGATAACCGTATTATTAGAAAATTAATATCCTTCTAAAACATACCAAATTAATATTTTAAATGGTAATTACATAAACAGATTCTAAATGAAGCTGCCTAACTTTTTTCCCCTCTAAGATGGTCTTTTTAATTGGGTGCAACTTTGACAGTTTAACCAGTTGTCTTTCTGAGTAAAGGCCCCAGGCCATGTGGTTTAAATGTTTCTGGTTGGTTATTTTTGTTTTTTAGATTTTTTCAAAGATTAATTTAAGAACGACTTCTGGCAATAATTAGAAGGAAAATATATTTTCAAAAGACCTTAAACCTCCTTTGGCAAAGCAGCCAAGCCATGAATAAACACTTACTGTTCTAAGCATGCACCATAGTGCTGGGAAGTTTTACATAACCAACTGCTGAAAAATGCATTAATGCAATAGATGGCATCCCGGCTTGCTGGGAGTCTGACTGCTAGGTTTGCTGTTGTTCCTTAAATACCAGCCGGGGCACAGCACGCACGCAGCCTCTCAAAGCTCTGCCGTTTACAGGCTCTGCTCTCTTCCAACAATACCTCCCAGGCTTTTCAGGCAGCCTGGCTCTCCAAAATACCAGTTTAAGCGAGCTGTTGGGATGGCGGCCACTAAAACTAAGTTCCTAGGGGCAGAGCCCACGAAGGAGCTCCCCCACCCACAGCCGGGAGATCCCAAACGGCGCAAAAACCTCCGCACCCCCTTTTCCACAGCCCTCGTCTTGGAAACAGCCGTCACTCGGGCCTCGGGCGAGCGGGAGCTGCTATTTTTCTAACAATCTCCGCGGGTGGGAGGCCCCTTCCCCCTCCTCCCGTCGGGGCGTTGCTGAGGGCTCCTCTCCT
>NW_010130772.1:6387-15213 GCF_000699245.1 Pterocles gutturalis | reverse complement strand
TTTTTTGCAAGATTGGTTTCTAACCTGGTTAATCAGGTTAGCGGAGTCCTGGCTCCTCCCATCCATCTCCCGCTCCAGCCCCATCCAAGCCCCACAAAGCCCTTGGGTGATGAGGAAATGCTGCTTTACTCTCACCCTGCTGCACAATCCAGCCTGGCGCTGTGAAAAAGAGGAGCAGGAGTGCCTCTCGAAGCCCCTGGACCACCAAGCATCCCTACAAGCAGCCAAAGGGGCTACCAAGTGCCTAGAAAGGCAAGAACCAATTTGGGACGAGGGTCCCACACCCAGCTCTGGCAGGAGCATCGGCATCCCCAGCCTCTGGGAGCATCTTCACCTTCTCCAGCTTCCAAAAAGGGGCTTTTCTCCCTCTTATCTGACCTGCCAGCCCCAAAACCAGCCCGGCAGCAGGAACAGCACCAGGCAGAGGGTTTCCCAGCACCCCCAGGATGAGAACTCCGGGTCAGGTACCATCCCACTGCGGGGATGCCCGGGTGATGGCTCTGCTGCCAGAGCAGCCGCCTTTCCCTGCGTTAAAAGCAGCCGGAGGCTTTTTCATGTTCACCTCCTCCGCAATTAGGAGGCAAAGCGCCCGATACAGCTCCTTGTCAGGCAGAGCGGGGAAGCAGCGGTTCAAATCCAGGGCACTGGTGTGCGGGGAACGCCAGCCGAACACGAAACACCCCGCGGGTGCCGGCAGGAGTGAAGGGAAAGCTTTGAACCTCGCCTGGAGGTAGGAGCGAGCTGATCTCAGGAGCTTGGGAGGTCTCCAGTGAGATCAGAGCCCCACGCGCGAGAGCAAACCCTGCTGGGACAGGAATAAAGTGGAGCAGGGAGGGGAAACGGGTGGTTTTGCTCCAGTTTCTGCTGGTCTGGTCCTGCCACATTCAGTGAAAATCACAAATATGGAAAACACCCATCTTCTCCCTGATGTGGCTCCTCCAATTTCTCATAGAAGGGAGTTTTTGCAAAGCTTCAGGCTCACGAGCTGGGCAGATGGCATGGGGGAAAGGCTGCTGCCCTGGCTGCAAGCACCAACCCTGGACATAGAGCCCAAGGCAGGGATGTTTCCAACTGGTGGCTTCAGTTTGGCCCCAGAAAAACAGACAAATGAACTGCTTCACGTGGTTTTTTGTTTGCCTGTTCAGCTGCAAAACCCAAGAGTTGCAGGATGAGGTTTGAGTCAGAGCCCTAGCAAAGCGTAGTCTTCCTGGATCCCATCCCAAACCCTTGGGACCAGGGACCCCCCACTAGCATCCCTGCCATTGCAGCACCCCCAGGGACAGGGACCCCTCGCTGGCATCCCTCCCATCGCCGCACAAACCCAGCCTGAGCTGCAGAAATCCCCCCTCTGCGTTGGATGCCTCTCTCCAAAACAACCTGTTTGCTGCTGCTGAGTGAGAACAAACAGCCCCAGACCCACGAGGGCTGGAATTTGCCTGGCGTGGTGCAGCAGCTGCTGCTAAAACCCCAAGCGACCCAGAGCGCTGGTTTGCTGCAGCAGGGAGGTAAACACAAACATCAGCCCGATAAAATACCTGTGGTTAGCTCTGCGGGCTGCAGCACAGCACGGCGTGGCGACACCCCACAGGCACAAACAGCATCCCACACCCCTTCCTCTCCTCCCCACTGCCTGGGAAGCAAAGACACCCTTGGGCAAGCTCATCGCTACAGGAGGAAGCCCACGGATGACCAGCATCAGGAAAATCTGAGTCCTGAGCACAGGGGCAGCCCCACGGGCCATGTGTCCCCTTTCCACAGGCGTCATGAGACCTCCCCACAGCCTGCCTCTGCTCCAGTCCCTCCCAGGGGGTCAGGGCTGTGACATGCTGAGCATCACTGCAGGGCAACTGGCCAAACCCCACCAAGAGCCAGCCAGGGGGGAGAAGAGGGCTCATAAAGCTCCTTGGGGGGTGGGCAGGGAGTTGGCTGACCCCCCCAGGGGGAGGCTCATCTCTCCAGCCCATGCAACCACCCCAGCGATCCTCTGGTGTGGCCGGTGACTGGTTTCCAGTTCTGGCCACTGGTCCCATCCTGCCCGGGTGCAGAGGAAGGTGGAGGGGGCTGAAGCACTGACGAGGGGGTGAGGATGGAGGGTAACCTCATAACTTCACTGGAAGGGGAAGGGCAGGGTGAGCTCACAGCTTCCCACGTGCCAGAGGAACTGCACAGACAAGGACGCGTTCTGCAAACTCTTGCCATGAGAAAAACTTTGGCTGGAGACCTCCAGAGAGCCCACTGCCAGCTCCCTTCAAAGGAGCTGCTCCTGCAAACACCAGCTGGGCTTGTTTCAGAAAGGAGGGAGGGGAGGCAGCTTTCTGGGTCACAGAGTCCCAGGGGCTGCTCACATAGGTGACCCAGTGACATATCACCCTGGCTCCGTGCTAACAGAGCAACCAGCAGCCAGAAGTTGCCCTAGAAGGGGGCTGCAGGGCCAGTGCATGGGATGTGCTGATGCTAGAGGTAGCAACAAGACAGGAGGTGCTGGAAGGGGAAAAGAAATCCCCTCCCCAAGCCCCCACACGGGGGGAGGCTCCCAGGCATCCAGGGCAGTGAGCGGTACCCGGAGGGGATGCCAGGCGTGGGGAGGGAGGAGGATGTCACGAGGAAGCAGCTGAAGATGCAGGCTCCAGGGAAACTGGAGCAGCTCCAGCATTCCCCAAGCACAGGCTTTTGGCAGGACCAGTAAACCCAGCAACCGGCAGGAACTGTGCAGGCAGAGAACTCCCCCAAAGAAAACCCACCGGGTCGTGGCAGCAGCCCTCGCGAGCACGCCAAAAGCTGCTGCGGCGGGGCGTTCAGAAGCGAAGCAGAAAGAAAACACGTACCTGAAGCACCAAACCAGAGCGTGCTGGGCTCTCCTGCCAGACCTGCATCCAGAGCAACCGTCTCCCTGCCGGGCATGGATTCAGCTGCGAGGCCGTGGCTGGGAATTGGCTTAGGGACCTGGCCAGGGCTGCCGCGCGTCTCGGCTCGCTGAGCTCCAGGTTAATCTTGGCCCAGCTTTCCCTTTTTATCCCCTGGTACAACCTCGATATATTTTTTCAATTAGGTCCATCTTTTAAGCTTCTGGAATGCATTTCTAGGAAGGGCTGCGTTGTTTGCTCTTAGCCCTCGTGGGCTGATGCTGCGCAGAGAGGGACATGCCTGGCACCGGTCCTGCCCGCATCCAGCTAAAGTGCTGCCGAGCTGCAGCCGGAGCGGCGCTGCCTGGAAGCACTCAAGGAGTTATTCCTGAGCCCCCAGCCCACCTACCGGGTATTTTTAAGAGCAGTATTCCCTGCTTTCCTCATCACAGGTTGCAAAGTGCCAAGAACACAGTCCTTTTATTGGAAACCCCCACCAGCAACCTGCCTCCGTCCTCTCCGAATCCGTGTCTGCTGCCTTTCGCAGGGCGACGGCTGAAAACCAAAGGAGAAGGTGCAGCTAGGGCGTACTTTTGGAGAAGGCTGGGTGAAAATGTGGTCTAAAAGAGACAGTAAAAAAAAAAAAAAAAAAAAAAATCGATAAAAGTCCTCAGCGGATACTACGGCACAGGGAAATCGCTGCCTGCTGCCGGAGGGCTGGTTGCAGGGTGATGGGTTAAGCAAAGGAGTTTGAGACGTTTAACGTGAGTTGGGAGTAATGGAGCCTGGGTGGGATGGGACGGAAGCAGCTTGCCCAGCCTGGTCTGCCTGATCTGCACCTAGGGCTCCTACCAGCAACGGTGGGCGACCCAGCTGCGCTCCAAGAGCTGAACTAAAACAAACTTGAAGTGCAGCTCACAAATGCACGCTGAGCACATTTCCCCTTGAGGCCATTTTCCAAGCTGCAGTCAACCACAAGTCCACCCTGCTAACAGCCTCCTCCATTAGCATCCGCCTGCTCTTTCCGTATCAGTAATGCCCTCCACCCGAGCATCTCGAAGATGTTTTACAAATAGCAGCAGCAGCAGAGTGCAGCGATTAGGCCTCCAGCCAGGGAGCAAAGAGACCCAAGTTTGCTTCCTGCATCTGTCACTGTCACCTCTCCTCGGTGTGCATCTCTGCTGCTTAGACAAGAAATTCTTGGGGGCAAGGGGCCACCTCTCGCGGTGCATCTCTGCAGCGCCGTGCACAGCGGGGTTGGGCTCTGCACATCTGTCTGCTCCAGCTCCAGCTGTGCCAGGCGAGGAGGCCGCGGCTCCTCCGTCCTGCCAGCTCAGCTGCTCGTCTGCTTCCCGCGCCCACCTCGGCTCTGATGAGCTGGAACAGGTTACGCGGTGGGTCTGTGCTTGTTTTCATGCTGACATAGGCGAGGGAACATCCCGTGAGCAGCTCAGCTGGCAGACGGGAGCAGGGAAAGGGAAAGAACTCCAGTGACAGACTGCTTCAGTTGCTGAAGGAAGAAAAAAATACCCCAAAGCCCTCATATACACACAGAGCAATGAGCTCAGAGAGAAAATGGCATCGATACATTCCCCAGGAACACATATCTCACTTCTGAGTGCGAACAGCTGACCAAAGACACCCCTTGGCTCTTGCCAGCCATCTGCTCTCCCCACTCGTGACACCCCACAAGCCAGGAGGAGCAGAGACCACCCCCGACATGCATCTAGCCCCAAACAGCCACCGATTCTCTGAGCAATTTTAAGGCAATCTCAATTCTCAGTGAAAATAATGCCTACAATCCCCCCAAACTCTGCTCCCGTCTGGGTTTCTCAAGCTGGGTCCGTACGTGGAGTTTTTGACCACAGCTGGAAGTGCCCATGGCCATCAGGTGGTGGCACATCTGGGGACACACCTCGTGGCTGTGGGTCTCAGGTTGCTCTGATCCTTGATTTTAAACCGAATGGGCACTTGAAGCAACGCCTGCTCAAGGCTCTTCATTCTCCTCCTGGTGACTAAAGGATTCAAGGTGAGGGCTCACGTGGATCCAGCAGAGAGTAATGTACGTCCTCCCACTCAGAAACCCCAGCACTTTGCACTGGTATTTTCAGATAGTTGCAGGATCTATTTATTAGTTTTGAAATATTAGGGTTGAAAGTGGAAAAAATAATCCCACATGGCAACAATTTTTCATTTCTAAGTGCTTTAGGTCCTATGGATGAGCTAAGGGGAAAGAGGTGGGAGTTAAAGGTCTGGGTCGGCAAGTGCCAAGTTTCCAAATCTTGGTGAACAGGTAAAAAAAAAAAAAAGAATTAAACCTGCATGTCATTAATTGTTAACAAAACAAAACCAAAAAGAGTTAGCCGTCTGTTCCCAGTGCCGTCTTCTCAGTTATCACAAGCAATGGACACGCAGACACCTTCCCCAAGATTTCTTCCCCTAGAAGTTTTAAAAGGAGTTACCTTGAATTCCCCCTATGAATCCAGCTGCCCCACCAGCCAGGAAAGCAGCATTTGCTCCTGCAGTAGCAGGAAGGGGGAACACAGCCTTTGCTGAGCCGGCAGCTTGCTCATTCTTTCACAAGAGCCACTGTGGCTGTGGGCTGCCTCGCCTCTATGAAATCGCTGCCTTTTGTCCAGCCTTCAATGCAAATAGGACGGGTGAGATAAGATCTGAGCACCCCAGTGCTTGTCCTTTTTGCTTAAAGCCAGCCCTGGGCTTCTCCTGGTGGCAAAACCCTCAAATGACCTCAGTGAAAAGCAAACAGAAGATTAAAAAAGGGAAAGACAAAGCATTAAAAGCTGCTCCCCTTCCAGGGTGTCTCAACAGTCAGCCACAGGGAGTGTTTCCATCAGGTTACAGACCGAGGAGACACATTTTTGCTTTGTTTTACGAGGGTGGGGGGCAGCGCTGCTATCATGATCAGGCTGTATTAGCATAGATACGATCAAAGCTTGATGAAACCTAGTTACAAAGAATAAGCAAATCCATTTCCTGGGGCTCAGGGACATACCAGCTTATGTGGCAGCGCTGGCTGACAATCTCGCGCAACAAACCTAACGTGTCTTGCTAAGATAACATCTGCCCCCGGAACAATAGGTTAGATTTCGTGAGGTGTTTGCACAAAGTAAGACAACAGTCCCCTTCCTGCAGCGCTTGCAATTGGCAGAGTCTATTCTGAACATATGTTGCCAGAGCACTGCTGTTTCCAGGATATTTTTTCATACAGCTGTGGATCTGCAGTAAAACAGCCACTGAAACCGTGTTTATCTCACTGTTTGGGAGCTAGGTACATGTTTTCCTTCAACAAGTGAAAACATTTTCCCTTCCTGTAAGCATAGCTGACTCAACGCTTAAGAAAGGCGACTGACTAAGCACCGGTCTCTTTTGTGAGGCTCATCCCACCTTGCTGCTGCATAGCAGCGAGGCAAAGCAAACCCTTGGGTTCAAGCCTTCTCCTTGGACAGGGAGCTGAACCTCAGACCTTGTGCCTTTGTGGAATCTGAACTGCAGGGAACTCCACAGCAGGACCCGACTGGAGGCATCCTGGTTCTAGTCACTGCTTCAGACTGGGATTTTAGCCCTATCCCATCTCGAAGACCAAGAGCTAAACTCATGCTTATTTCAACAGAAGCAGAGGTAGACAATCCCACCCCTCATGTTTTAAAATAAGAACTCTAAGGAAAAATCAGGAATTTGGAGAGAGGCTAACCATTTGTTAGACATTTGGATCTTCCTTGTAAAAACATTTTTGGTAGGAAGAGAAGGGAATCTAGAGAAACCATTGCAGGTTGAGGCTTTGTTTAACTACACAGGAGCAAGGCAAGACTTAGGAAGAACACCACTAGTCTGACACTGCCAACTCTTCTCCCCTCCATCAAAAAGTCCATAAAGGATCCGACTACCAAACCCCACACATCAAGTGTAGTTTCAAGCGGTGCAGGGGAAATGCAAACACAATATACAGTAACTTATGGAAAAGAAAGAGCAGGTAAGGTACCTTGCCTTTGCTGTACCTGATTTAACAAACAAAAACCCCACATAGAAATATAATGTATGAGGAAATGGTGCTATAAAGCTTCATTGTCCACTAAACTTATTATCAGAAGCAAAGATTAATTAGAAAGACAGACAAAAATGTAAATAAAGGGTATCTCGACTCCTTGATTCAATGTACTCAGAGGGACATATTTTAGACCTGCTTAAATGTACACCACATGAACCAGCTGAAAGTTAGATCTGTTTAAAAAAAACAACAAAGGGACTGTGTAAAATTAATATAGCATTGCACTCTCCTCTTCTCTTGTAGACTCAAACTGTTTTAGAACTTTCACTCAAGCTCATTAGTGCGCTTCCAGTCCTTTTTACAGATCATTACATGAACATTTGTTTTTACCTCGGGTTTAAGATATTCAAGCAATAACCGAGGTTGTACGCCCACGGAGAGCAGGAAGCGCTGTAGCGTTTGGGAATACTGCTTTACCATGTTCTCTGGAGCTGTGTGATGCTAAACCACTGCAAAACAGGTGACACATGAGCACAGTACATCGTCCTCAGCAGTTCGCATTTTACTGTGCCAACAGAATGACATTCCCAAGCCCGGCCAAAAGAAACTGTTAACCTTCCATTTTATGTATTTGACCTTAACGTTTCTCATCTGAGGACAAGATGGATTTTTTTGGAAAGGTATTTCCATGAATCATTAAAAAGCAATCTCTCTAAATATTAGAAAAGCTTAGTCAAAACTTTGTAATATGAACAGCAGGGACAAGCAGACGTAGTTCTGGTTTTGAAGGAACAGCAACATTCACCACAAACGGGAAGGCATCCACAAGGACAGTTGTTAACTGACAGTTTGTGGTTCTTCCAAGGAATCTCACAAAAAAGATTCAACGGCTTACGGACACATCACTCTTTGCAATGTGACATGCCACTCCTTTTTAATCAGGTGGGCTTCCACACAAGGTACTGAATATTATTCTATTTACATTCAAAAATAGCATTTTTCTCTCTTCGGTACATAGTGGGAATGCCCATAAATTAGTCAGTGGAAACCCCTAACACAGGTGGAGGACAGCTTTGTTGATCTCTGGGTTTGTCCAGTCATTCCGGATGTCATCCAGGTGATTATCAAAATCTACGAGTGTCTCGTACGACTTGCTGTCCAAGAGAGACGCAGCGATTCTCTGGGCTTCGGTCCAATCTTCACAAAAATCCCTAGGATGTAAAATAACCAAGAATTAAAAATAATCACAAAGAAAATCTCCCTCTACTCTGGAAACTAAGCCATGCTCTCTGCAGCGTGGTCACGGCAGTCATACCACTGCCTGGCTGCACAAGCCTTCTCTTCTCTCAGAACAGCAAAAAACAGCTTTAAAAGCGCTGTCAGCTACACCCACTGCCCTTACAGCATCACTCATCACAATTAAAGTTTTGCCCTTAACCAGGCAACCCGTTTCTCCTTATTACCCGAACACAGATCAGCTCTGAAGTTTACTCACACGTGCGGGTCCTTGCACCTCCACTTGTTCTCATGAAGCTCATACACGTGAATGGCAGGCTCTACGCACTCCATCGTAAACTTGGTGTTATCAACCTGGTGTGCAACAGAAAAACACCCCCTTAGCCTCCTCCGCGAGATCCCAAGAGATGAAATTAAAAAAATGAATAAGTCAGTTTTTACAAACAGGGCACCTAACACTAACTCGTCCACTGTTCTACCTTCAAATTTTACATGTCTAAACTGCCACCATCCTTTGTCACTGTGGCAAGGAGGCAAAGCACTGTTTGTTTCATAGAAGACAAGAGTTTAAGTCACAGGAGGGGGTCTGAAGTTGTGAACACACTGCCTTCACTCAGGCCTCGCAAGCAGGGAAGGCCTCCACTTCCTCCGAGACGGCAGAGAGCTAACCACAGTCTCTCTGCACATTTACCAAGAACTTCACTGGCTACAGGTCATTGCATCTCTTCCCCAGAGCATTTG
>NW_010130772.1:0-6356 GCF_000699245.1 Pterocles gutturalis | reverse complement strand
AAGAGAAAATTAGTTACTTCACTGTGAAAGGATTCAGAGAAGAGCATTTAAATGGCTAGTCCGACACCACGGTCACAACATTAACGATACAGAAAGAAGGAGGGGGGGGGGGGGAAAAAACAGATCTGGCTTCTCGTGTTCCCGAGTGAGCGCTGGGGGGGTGGGAAAAAAGCAGTAATTTACCATGATGAGCGCTGTATCGTTAAAGCCCTCTGCGATTCTGGAGGCCACCTTTTCCGCAACCTGGTTTGGACTGCAGCAGAAGGTAAAAGTAACTGTGTTATTTGAAGCTTGACATTTCAGCTGAAACCAGCAGGAAACATGCTTAAAGAGATGCGAAAACTACAGGGCGTGCTTACAAACAGGAACAAAATATCAAGCTGATGCTACACTTGATTGAAGTCAGAAGGCCAAGAAAACCCCAACTCCTCTCTTCAGCGCAATCGGGATCTCAGCTCTGCTTAGGCAATGGGTTTTTGAATGGCAAAACGCTCACTGCAGACTTTATGTGGAATCAACATTTTGTGGCCTCCTACCTTCTTCCACCAGACAAAAGACTGCAGCCACCTTTGCCCTGGCAGGCATTTAAAAAAGAAACCAAAGTTTGCTCCCCAGCCTGCATTTGAACCCACTCGTTGCCCAGCTTCTCTATGAAAATCAGATAATCTTTTAAAGGAAAACCTTCAGCATGTTTCAAAGATGACAATCTCTACATGGTGCCAGTTATCTTCAGAAATAAAATTTGAGTTAAAAAAAAAAAAAGCCTCTGATAGCCTTTCAAACCTCAAATAGAATAGACAAACTGTGTCTTCTCCTTTAAATGCCTCCAGCAGATTTATTTCCCTTGTAAGGAAAGGACAAACAATGCTCTTTATCCTTGTATGATACCTTAGCAGTCACGAGTATTCCTTAAAAAAATATACTTGAGACTGAAGGATATCCATTAACAAAATAACTGGAACATAACACTTTAAACAAGCTGTTCACATTTACTTTAAGTATGATATACTCTCATTAATCCTGATACTGGATTTGTCTAACAGATACAGGGGAAAATATTTGATACACATCTCAAACTAAATAGTGGCTCCCCTTACTGCTTATTGAGTAATCCGAGTTTGCTAGCAGGGAAAAAAAATGACTAATCCTGGTGAAAAGAAACAAAAAGAGATATCGCTGCTTGACTGACATAATCTTCCATTTCAAGAGCGTCCCTTTACCACATAAGAAAACGCTTCAGTAAAACTCAGAGACGATTAAGTCGTTTAGTAAGAATTAGGCCACTTCGGAAAGACTTTCCAAAAGATACTCAAGAGTCATTGGAGTTTACAAGATACGTACTGCACAAGCAAACGCGCCTGCGAATTTTGGCTATTTCCCTGACAACTGTAATTAAACTGGCTGGCAGTCGTTCAAATACTGGCCTTTTATAGTACCCACCGAAGAGGAGCGATTCTGGAAAGACGGAGGTTTCTGCACCTGAACAAAGGCCGTACCCACCAGTACCACAAAGACAATGTGAAACCAGCTGACAACTGTCAAAGTGAATCAACACGCACGACTTATGTCGATGATTTTTGTTGGCAGAGTACAAAGTCCAAGATAAAAGAGCAAACAGAAGGAAATATTGCACCAACACACCTGGCATCTTTCACGCGTTCGTTTGCCTGGTAATATCCAGCTATCACGTAGCTATTCTCTTTGCACCAAGAGTCAATCTGAAAAAGGAATTGGAACAATTAAGCCCAATAGGGAAAAAAAAAAACCAAAACAAAAAACCCCACAGAACTAAGGAAATCTCGTGTCTGTCCTGCAAATAAAACGGTAGTCGAAGCATTACAATGTCTTTGACAGTTGTTTCTTTGACTATATACGTGTTTATATATATATTTATGTGCGCACTCACACGCAGAGTTTGGCTGATTTAACTAGAACAGAGAAACCAAATTGAACATTTGGAGAGTGATGGAAAACATTAACCAAATGGAGCAAAAGAGCAAGATCTCAGTCAAAGCCTGGCCTAAATTTGAATGACAGGAGTATGTAGAGCTCCAGCAAGGCTGCCTGGCAGAGGAGGCTAGGTCCGATCTGTTGTCATCTGTGGCTATTTTCTGTGAGTGCTCCTTTGAGAGAGAGAGACGTTAGAAAACATTCACCATGTGGATGTGTGACTGGAGTGTCATTTCATTTCTTGTGGATTTTATTTCTAATGTAACATTTTCAGGCTGAAGTGGAAGCACTTCTTACCTTCCTTAGCAAATAAAACTTGATGTGAAAGGTAAATGCGAGGGAGAAAAATGGTAAACGGGGAAAACTTTTTTTTTTCAACCCACTCCATTACAAAAAGATTTTTGTGATAAAGTTGTTTTTTCTTTGAGAGTTCACCTGCAAGGGTAACTAACCACCGGAGCAACTCACCAAACAATGTGGGTGGATTCTCCACGCTTCAAAAATCTTTCAATCAGAACTAAACACTTTTCTAAAAATACTCTCCATCTCAGCCACAAGCCAAGGGCTTGATGAAAGAACTATCGGCATAAACCCTCTCATCTCTGTTACAGACACAGTCAGAGCAGGCGGCTCCTCCTTCTCCAACACCTGTATGTAAATACTTAACCATATGCATTTATTTGCATCCAATTTACACAACTTTGGAGTTCCACAAAAGCACATGTGGTTCTGTTTTTTCCTAAGTGCAGTTTCAGCATGCGCATGCTGCTGTTCTCGCTGAACTCCTCCTGCTGAGCCTGTCTTGCTTTGAAAGCACACATATATATCATGTTTCTCCTTAGAACTGAAGGATCTCAAGTCAGCATAATACACAGCCCTGAAAGACACAAGTGGAGAAAGCAGCTAGAATTTTCCTCTGCAGTCCCTGGAGAGCCCGCATCAAAAAAACCTCAACAGCTACATTAAAATGGAATCCAAAAATACATCTGACGCTGACCTGTCGTGTCGTCTAAGTCAAATCTATCACATTTTTTAGCAATAATTATAGTATTAGACTGAATAAACAAACAAACCAACCATGTGAATAATGCCTCCTCTACAAGGGATGACACGGATTTACGTGATTAAAAAAAAAAAAAGCTGCTATAGCTGAGGGCCAACTGGTGGTTCAATTACAAACCCATTCTGAGGGCTTAGAACTACAAGTTTAATTGTTAGTGGCTTGAAAGCTTGGCATTAAAGCCAGAAGGCCAGACACTAAAATTAATAATGATTAAAAAAAAGCAGTCCATCAATTTGAAAATTTAAAATCTTAGTTCTAAATCAATTTTTGTTGCATGCCAAAAATGGTCTTAAAAAAAAAGAGAATATGATTTTTTAAAGTTCTCAGTTCCCTAGGCGGTAACTAAAAACTAAAAGTTTCCACCAAAAAAAAAAAAAAAAAGAAAAAAAAGAAAAAAAAATCTTTTTAGAATTAAAGCTCTTTCCACCTGCAATCCCTAAACACTCTCTAACCACAGCACTGTCACCACAGGTAGCCTCAGCATCAATTAGCCCCTGATGATATTTTTAGTCATATCCAGCCCTGACAAGGGTGAGCCAACGGGGGACAAATTGTATCTCGCTGCCACACAGTGTGTGTGTCCCCTGGAAAATCAGAAGCTGCCTGTCCCCTGATCTGTGTCCCCAGGAGGAGCTGTGGCCCCGAAGGCAGGTGGCAGGGGGGTTTAGAAGAACCCAAGAAGCAGAAAGGTTGTCGCTGCTGTTCCAGCCACGTCAATAGAGGGGAAACCGCTGCTTTTTTTTTTTTTTTTTGGAGAAGATGCAGTTGCAAAACGGCATCAATTAGCTGAGAAATTCAAAGGCACAAAAACCACCATGTGAAACTTAATTCATTTTTTATTAACTCCTGTTTCTGAAAGGGATTTCAAACCGACAAGCCAAAGTGCAAATTAAATGCAGGCGCTTCTGCTCTCTCCTCCAGAGCTACAAACCTTCGCGCACTGCGGTGGGCTTAATAAAATCTGATTTTGGTGATTCCTGGTACCCTGGCTGTTGCTGAAACACTGCTTGCAGATTTTAGACACTATGACAAGTCCACTTGAAAGTGCACCCTCTGTTTTCAGATTAAATCTGCAGAGGATCACCCCCATTACATGTTCTGCGATGACTCAGGTCAGAGAAGAGGTGAAACTCCCGGGGCTGCCTCTAGACAACACTCCCATGTGTGACCAGGCCACCGGCTTGACCCCAAACCAGCAGGAGCTGAACTGGAAGAGAAACAGATCCCATCCAAACCTGCCAAAGCTTCAAATCCTTGAGAAACAGAGGTGCTTCACTACGAACATGGAGTCTCAACCACACTAATCTCACCGATTTATTCAGTAACCACGCCTTATTTTGTACGGAACAGGTGAGAGAGCCCTCCTTTTAAACGTTACACCAATAAAATCCAATTTTCATAGCTGCTGTGCCAGGTTTATTGACACCTTTGCTTTCGTTTAAACAAAAAAATGAGAGCAGGCTGCCTTGGGCTCTTTTCAAACACTGTGTTGTAAAGGTGCCAAGCACCAGAGGAGTCAGCTAATGCGACTGCAAACCACAATACATCTTAGCAAGTCCTAATTAATGTGGGAAATGCCAGGGATTTCCCATCTTCACCATTTCATATCAAAACCCAAGAGCAAATACGTAAGACTGACATTTCTGTGGTTCCATAATGATCTGCTGACTGTACACATGGTAGGATAGTGGTGCAAGAAACAGGATTTATTTCCTAATAATCTGATCCTGCAGCAAGATCTACACCAGAGAACTACACTGAAGGCCTAAAATTCACGAAAATTCACTGTCACCGACCCTGCAGAAAGACATCTAACCCTGACCGAAAGACAAACCCCACACGCTTTAAATATACAATATGTGTTATTCTATACTTCACTAGTAACTTCCACTTACTCATTTCCAGAGGAAAAATGTATTACAGTGGTTCAAAAAGGGTAAAGTCAAAGCCCTGCCTACACTAAAGCAGCTACAAACAGTGTTGTTATAATCTCCCAAGCAGCAACATGAGGAAAACCGTAAGCAGGAAACGATTACCCTGGCAGAGTACATTTCTGTGTCATTCCACTGGTGTAAGGATATTTAAGACTGACAAATTCAGTGTGCTCCACAGCAACATGGCAAACCTGAAGGGGCTCAGGCTCAGCCCCTGTTCCTGTGCCTCCAGCTGCACTTAATCTTATCCAGGCTTCAGAAAGATCTTGACATTCCCATGGCGTCATCTCAACTGGATGATATTTACAAATATTTTTTGATGAAGCAATCAAACTAAGAGAAACTTTCAGGCCAAGAAGTCTAGAAGAACCCGAAGTTAGTTATTTTTACAGATATCAACAAGGGATGGATTTTCTCCTGCTAATAATGACAAGTTGTGAAACAGAAAAGTCTGGAGCTCCAATCACACCCAGCTCTCACTTCAGTGGCAGCTACGCCGACAGCGAAGGTGCCCAGATTTCCACAACCCCACCCCGCTCCCTGCTGAAATAAAATCCACGCATGCCTCAAACCGCGCCTTCTGGTTTTGCCAAAAGGACTCTCCCCGCACACCAAGCAGAACGCAGCCACGGCTCAGTGCAGGATGGCTCCTGATCTTCCTGACCAGGGGGCTGAGACTGGAAAGCGCCGGCCCTACAGTCCTGATGCTGTTCTCATCCTATGTAACAAGGGGGAAAACGGATTATCCCACGATGATTTACTCCAAGGCTCTTCCAGAGCAGTGGGCGAGGAAGGACACAGTGTAACGGGCAGAGCTTGGCTGCCCCTGGCTGTCCCCTGGGTAGCTAACCAACAGTGAGCTCGTGATAGGAGCGAGGTTTCAAACCCAAGCATGAAGAGACTTCATTTTTTTTTTTCCTATTTAAGCTTCCATAAATGGGGGAACTACACCAAAATAAATTAAGAAATGTATATGCATCTATTCACTCTTACTTGGAGACAAGCATGCCCTTTACCAAGCTGATGCTGCTTTGAAGCATCTTAAAGGCAAGGTGGGAAAAGCTCTTTGTGCTGTGGAATAAGGACATTCCCTCTGGCAGTTCACTGGGATAATGACACCAATATAAATAGCAGTTTCTCTACATTGAAAAAGAAATTAGACAAAACTACGAGGCTCTGTAATTTTCTGCTGCTCCCCTTGGGGTTTTTTTTTCCCCATTCTAGAAACACTCCGTTCACCCCCCAGATTTGGCTGCCCCCAGGACAGGGCTGCCAGAGCTACACTGAGCCCAGCGCCCCACGTCCTCCCCTCAGCACCAGCCTTTCCTTCCCCAGCCCCAGAGCTCAGCCAGGACCTGGAGACGACCCCCACCTACCCCCACACGCCAGCCCAGCGCTCCCAAGGCCAG
>NW_010130771.1:0-5012 GCF_000699245.1 Pterocles gutturalis | reverse complement strand
GTGAGTGCCCAGAGCTCTGCATCCCCCTGTGTTGGGCACTGCCATGGAACCAGCCCAGACTGGGCTGTGCTGGGCTGTGCTGGGGAGAGGGAAGGAGGTGGAGAGGAGAGCTGGGGAGGGGCTGGGCTGGGAAGTGCCCAGCAGAGGAAAGCACCAGTGTAGAGCTCCTCTGTGTGAGTGTGCAGGGTGGGGGCACAGAGCAGGGTGCTCATGGTGCAGAGCCAGGTGTCATGGTGAAGGAAGCAAGGACCCAAAGGTGCAGAAGAGTGGAGCCAGATCTGTGCCATGTTTCCTGGACACCCTGGGGAAGCTGCCGCAGGAAAATTGTCCCAGACCAGTCCCTTATACCAGCCATTTCCACCTCTGGCCATACCCCCCAGCCCTGACAAGGGCCCTTTCCTGCATGGTCACCTCTGTCCTCCTCTGGGCTCCACGATACCCAACTCCACCACCATGATTAGTAAGAAGAAAACCATTTTTTTTTGTGACACACCTCTGGTGGTATTTAAAAGACATGTAGACACCATGCTTGGGGCCAAGGTTTATGGGTGGACTTAGCAGTGTTAGGTTAATGGTTGGACTTAATGATCTTAATGGTCTTTTCCAACCTAAACAATTCTATGTTTCTATGATAGCTCTTGCCACAGCTGGTCCCTCAAACAAGCCCATTCTCAGACTGCTCCAGCTATATCAGGAGCTCATGAACTTGTCTCAACAAACAGCGAAAATCTTCATTGATTGAGATCCCACCAACTGCCCTGGGTTCTTGCTCCAGTGTCTAGCTCTCAGGGATTTCTCAAAACCCAGCTCTCTCAGTCCTTCCTTGTCCACAATGTGCTCCAGGCCCCAACCATCCTTCTGGCCTCTGCAGGACTCGCTCCAGTGTTTCAGGGTCTTTCTTGCACTGGGGAGCCCCAAACTAGATGCAGCAGTCCTGATGAGGTCCTGTGGTGGTTTAACCTTGGCCAGCAGCCAGACACCCACCCAGCTGCTCACTCTCTCACTCCCCTGATTGAACAGGACCAAGGGAGAAAATAAAACAAAAGTCTCATGGGTCAAGGTAAAGTAAAGGAAATCAGTTACCAACTACCATCATGGAAAAAGAGTGTTGAATTGTCGAGGATCAATTAAATTTATTGCTAGTTAAAAAAAGATTTGGACTGTTAGAAACAATTACAAAAATATTAAAAACCGTTCTCCTCACACTTTGTCCCAGTGAAATTACTCCATTGTTCCCAATTCATCTACCCACCCCAACCCCAGGAGGAGCAGGGAGGATGGTGAAGAAGGGGTTAACAGCACAGAACATCTCTGCTGCTCTTTCCTCCTCACACCTCTCCTCTGCTACAGTTGGATCCTCTCCATGGGATACCACATCATTTGCAGTCAAGGCTAGGTGTTCATTTCCTTCTGTCTTACTTTTCTCCTTTATATTCACAGAATGATTAAAATGTTGAGATTAGAAGGGACCTCTGGAGATCATCTAGTCCAACCCCCCAGCTGAGGCAGGGACAGTTACAGCAGGTTGCTCAGCAGCTTGTCCAGGCGTGTTTGGGAAATTTTCATTGATACAACTGCTCTGGGCAACCAGTTCCAGTGATTGACCACCCTCACAGTCAAAAAGTGTTCTCTTGGGTTCAGATGGAATTTTATGTACATAAATAAGATCCCTCCAAGCTATTTCTTCTCCAGACTGAAGAGTCCCACATATCTCATCCTTTCCTTCTAGGAAAGGCACTCGATTCCCTTAAACCAGCTTTGTGCCCCTTGGCTGGACTTGCTTTAGTAGGTCAAGAACGTTCTTGCACTGGGCAGCCCAGCACTGGACACAGCACTCCAGATGTGGCCTCACCAGTGCTGAGCAGAGGGGAAGGGTCACCTCCCTCTATCGGCCAGCAATGCTTTTCCTGATGCAGCCCACGAGTCTCTTGGCCTTTGCCGTGAGGGTGCATTGATGGCTCATGCTCAGATTGTCCTCTGGAATTCCAAGGTCTTTCTTTTCAGAGCTGCTATCTACTCAATTGTCATAGTTTAACTGCAACGAGCAAAAAGCTCCACGCAGCCACTCCCCCACTCACTGAGACATGGTGGGTGCCCTGTGTGATGTCAGGGTACCTTAGATCTGTGGTTCCATAGGGTCTCAATGGGATACATAACAGGTTAGATGGTGGCTTGTGTGTGGGTCAGCTTCTAAATGGGCTGGACCATCTTCTGCTCGTCTGGATGTGGTACTTCCAAAGGAGGAAGGACTGGTCAGGGATGTGAAGACCTGTGTCAGCCTTGGCCATAAGAAGTTGCCTTTGGAAGCCAACACTAAGACTTTGGAAAGTAAAAAATTTAAACTAAAGTTGCAAATCAATCCATCCCACTCCTACCAGTTCTATGCCAGTTCCAGCAACAGATGCCCAGTGCCTGGAAAAGGATCACAGTTCAACAGGACCCTTGTGCTTCCACACCAGGATTGTGATATCATAGAGGACCCTTGGGGAGGGGGAGTGTGTTGGGGAGACAGCCTTGATGCTGTGTGAGCACTGCTCAGCAGTAGCCAAGGCACTGGTGTTATCAACACCTTTCCAGCCACCAGTGCAACACACAGCTCTGTGAGGGCTCCACCAGAGCCAGTACAAATGCAATGAAGAATGAAAGTTTAAATGTGAATAGAAAGAAAAGTAAGAGGCCAGGTTAATAAACCCCACTTTACAAGGCTGCAGAACAAGCCCTGACAGTTCTGGGGTGGGAGGGAACTTCAAGAGGGTGGAGGGGCACCCAAAGGTTTGGGGGGACACAGACCAGCTGGAACATGCCCAAGGTCTATGGTCCTCTCCTAGTAGGCCACCAAGGGGCACTCAGTGCCCATCCTGGAACATGCAAAGAGCCCAAGTCTGTGAGCTGGACAGGGAGGTCCCTGCATCCCATCCCAGTCCAGCACAACAGCCCAGCAGGTTATTGGGGAAGAGTCTGGGCTTTACTCCATGCTGTGAGACACCGGCAACACTGTCTGCAGAGATGGAAAAACAGGAAAAAATGGCAACTTCAGGCAAGAAGGAGAGACAGCTCGGGGTTGTACTTGTGATGTCACTATTGGCTGGGCAGCTGATAGACCAGGACCAGGGACACGGCTTGTACAGGCGCTTGCGAGGTCATTGGAGCCCGAGCACCTCAACAGCAAATACACGGCACATGGACAGACATGATACCTGTGAGGTCACTGTCGGCTAAGTAGCTGATAGGCCAGGAGAAGGCCTGTGGCTTGTGTCTGTGCTTATGAGCTCACTGGTGGGACAGGAACCGGCCTATGTATTGTGTAGGTGCTTGTGAGGTCACTGGTGCCTGAGGAATGATAGGCCAGGTGCTGGCACAAGATCTGTGAATGTCTTTGCGACATCAGGGGTGCTGGAATAGCTGGTAGGCCAGGAGAAACATGTCCCGTGTTGGGTAATTTGAGGTCACAAGTGCCTGAAGAGCTGGTAGGCCAGGAGTGAGCACCTGTCTTGTGCAGGTGTTTGCAAGGTCGTTTGTGACAGATCACCTGATAGGCCAGGACGAGGCCATGGGTTGTGCAGGAGCTCTGAGGTCACCTCTGCCCAAGTATCTCATAGGCCAGGAGCAGGACCACGGGTGGTGGGGGTTGTTGTGGTGTCACTGGTGCCTGAAGAGCTGATAGGATAGGAGCAGACCAATACGCTGTGTCGGTGTTGGTGAGGTCACTGGTGTCTGAAAATGACAGCGGTGGCAGAAACAGGCTGTGAGGTTGCCATCAGTGTCACCCATGAGCACACAGTGGTGGTAGTAGAAGGCTGTGAGGTCACCATCAGCGTCAACCATGAGCATACAGCGGTGCTACTACCAGGCTGTGAGGTCACCATCAGTGTCAACCATGAGCTCACAGCGGTGGCACTATCAGGCTGTGAGGTCACCATCAGTGTCACCCATGAGCATACAGTGGTGTCACTACCAGGCTGTAAGGTCACCATCAGTGTCACCCATGAGCTCACAGCGGTGGCAGTATCAGGCTGTGAGGTCACCATCAGTGTCACCCATGAGCATACAGCGATGGCAGTAGGAGGCTGTGAGGTCACTATGAGTGTCACCAATGAGTACACAGCGGTGGCAGTAAGAGGCTGTCAGGTGACCATCAGTGTCACACATGAGCACACAGAGGTGGTAGTAGGTGGCTGTGAGGACACTATCAGTGTCACCCGTGAGCACACAGCGGTGGCAGTAACAGGCTGTGAGGTCACCATCAGTGTCACCCATGAGCACACAGCGGTGACAGTGTGAGGCTGTGAGGTCGCCATCAGTGTCACCCATGAGCACACAGAGGTGGTAGTAGGTGGCTGTGAGGACACGATCAGTGTCGCCCGTGAGCACACAGCGGTGGCAGTAACAGGCTGTGAGGTCACCATCAGTGCCATCCATGAGCACACAGTGGAGGTAGGAGGCGGCTGTGAGGTCACCATCAGTGCCATCCATGAGCACACAGTGGAGGTAGGAGGCGGCTGTGAGGTCACCATCAGTGCCATCCATGAGCACACAGTGGAGGTAGGAGGCGGCTGTGAGGTCACCATCAGTGCCATCCATGAGCACACAGTGGAGGTAGGAGGCGGCTGTGAGGTCACCATCAGTGCCATCCATGAGCACACAGTGGAGGTAGGAGGCGGCTGTGAGGTCACCATCAGTGCCATCCATGAGCACACAGTGGAGGTAGGAGGCGGCTGTGAGGTCACCATCAGTGCCATCCATGAGCACACAGTGGAGGTAGGAGGCGGCTGTGAGGTCACCATCAGTGCCATCCATGAGCACACAGTGGAGGTAGGAGGCGGCTGTGAGGTCACCATCAGTGCCATCCATGAGCACACAGTGGAGGTAGGAGGCGGCTGTGAGGTCACCATCAGTGCCATCCATGAGCACACAGTGGAGGTAGGAGGCGGCTGTGAGGTCACCATCAGTGCCATCCATGAGCACACAGTGGAGGTAGGAGGCGGCTGTGAGGTCACCATCACTGTCACCCA